>NW_027599747.1:0-12500 GCF_964194155.1 Cetorhinus maximus
TCCTTCAACCAAGTCTCTGTAATAGCAATAACATCATAGTCCCAAGTACTAATCCAAGCTCGGAGCTCATCTGCCTTGCCTGTTATACTTCTCGCATTGAAACAAACTCAAAAGCCCTCGCGAGGGAGCACGGTGACTGAGGAAGAGTGGGGCGCAGGGTCAACACCCCCAGCCAGGTAAGGAACGGCCTATGTCCTATGCCCAGGGTGACCCCGAGCGAGCCACCAAGATGTCGTCACCTCCTTCTCTCTCCTCCGGCCCTCTCGCAGCTGCCGATCCATCTCTTTCACCGTCTGCTTCTGCCTCTTGGCGGCCATCTTCTTCTCCCAGGAGGTACAGAGGGGTTTATCGCGAAGCATCACCGAGAACCTGCAGCACAGAGAGTGGAGGGGGGGGGGTCAGTGAAAGAACACTGGCAGCGGAGAGGACAGCGTCTGTCTCGCCGGCCCGCGCCCTCCGTCTCCCTCTCCCTCGCCTGCCCTCTCGACCTCCCTCTCCCTCTCCTGCCCTCTCGACCTCCCTCTCCCTCTCTCCCTACCCTCCCCCCACCCCCCTTCCCCTCCCCCCACCCCCCCTTCCCCTCCCCCCACTCCCCTTCCCCTCCCCCCACCCACCAACCCCCCTCCCCCCAACCCCCTTCCCCTCCCCCCACCCCCCAACCCCCTTCCCCTCCCCCCACCCCCCACCACCCTTCCCCTCCCCCTCCCCCTCCCCCCACCCCCCTTCCCCCCACCCCCCACCACCCTTCCCCTCCCCCTACCCCCTTCCCCTCCCCCTACCCCCCTTCCCTCCCCCCACCCACCTTCCCCATCCCCTCCCCTCCCCCCACCTTCCCCATCCCCTCCCCTCCCCCCACCCCTTTCCCCCACCCCCTCCCCCCACCCCTTTCCCCACCCCCTCCCCTCCCCTCCCCCCACCCCCTCCCCTCCCCCCACCCCTTTCCCCCACCCCCTCCCCTCCCCCACCTTCCCCCACCCCCTCCCCTCCCCCCCCTTCCCTCCCCCCCCCACCCCTCCCCTCCCCCCCTTTCCCCCACCCCCTCCCCTCCCCCCCTTCCCTCCCCCCCCCACCCCCCTCCCCTCCCCCCCTTCCCTCCCCCCCCACCCCCTCCCCTCCCCCCCTTCCCCTCCCCCCCCCACCCCTCCCCTCCCACCCCCTCCCCTCCCCCACCCCCTCCCCTCCCCTCCCCCTCCCCTCCCCCACCCCCTCCCCTCCCCCACCCCCTCCCCTCCCCTCCCCCACCCCCTCCCCTCCCCCACCCCCTCCCCCACCCCCTCCCCCACCCCCCCCTCCACCACCCCCCTGTCCCCTCCCCCACCCCCCCTCCCCTCCCCCACCCCCCCTCCCCTCACCCACCCCCCCCTCCCCTCCCCACCCCCTCCCCACCCCCACCCCCTCCCCTCCCCCACCCCCTCCCCTTCCCCACCCCCACCCCCTCCCCCTTCCCTCCCCTCCCCCACCCTCCTCCGCCACCCCCTTCCCTCCCCCCTCCCTCCTTCCCCCCTACCCCCCTCCCCGCCGTCTCCCTCCCCTCCGTCTCCCTCCCCTCCGTCTCCCTCCCCTCCGTCTCCCCTCCCCCTCCCCCTCCCTCCCTCCTCCCCCCTCCCTCCCTCTCCCCCTCCCCCCTCCCTCTCCCCTCCCCCCTCCCCTCTCCCCCCTCCCTCTCCCCTCCCTCTCCCTCTCCCCCCTCCCTCTCCCTCTCCCCCCTCCCTCCCTCCCCTCCCCCCTCCTCTCCCTCCCCTCCCCCCTCCTCTCCCTCTTCCCCTCCCCCCTCCTCTCCCTCTCCCCTCCCCTCCCCTCCCCCCTCCTCTCCCTCTTCCCCTCCCCCCATCTCTCTCCTCTTCCCCTCCCCCCATCTCTCTCCTCTCCCCCTCCCCCCTCCTCTCTCCTTTCCCGCTCTCCCTCCCTCTCTCTCCCTCTCCTCCCCTCCTCCTCTCTCCCTCTCCTCCCCTCTCTCCCTCCCCTCCCCTCCCCCCCTCCTCTCCCCCTCCCTCCTCTCCCCCTCCCTCCTCTCCCCCTCCCTCCTCTCCCCCTCCCTCCTCTCCCCCTCCCTCCTCTCCCCCTCTCCCCCTCCCTCCTCTCCCCCTCACTCCCTCCCTCCCTCCCCCTCACTCCCTCCCTCCCCACCCCCCCCCCCCCCCCCCCCACCCCCCCCCCCCCACCCCACCCCCCCCCCCACCCACCCCTCACTCCCTCCCTCCTCTCCCCCTCACTCCCTCCCTCCTCTCCCCCTCACTCCCTCCCTCCTCTCCCCCTCACTCCCTCCCTCCTCTCCCCCTCACTCCCTCCCTCCTCTCCCCCCTCACTCCCTCCCTCCTCTCCCCTCACTCCCTCCCTCCTCTCCCCCTCACTCCCTCCCTCCTCTCCCCCTCACTCCCTCCCTCCTCTCCCCCTCACTCCCTCCCTCCTCTCCCCCTCACTCCCTCCCTCCTCTCCCCCTCACTCCCTCCCTCCTCTCCCCCTCACTCCCTCCCTCCTCTCCCCCTCACTCCCTCCCTCCTCTCCCCCTCACTCCCTCCCTCCTCTCCCCCTCACTCCCTCCCTCCTCTCCCCCTCACTCCCTCCCTCCTCCCCCTCACTCCCTCCCTCCTCTCCCCCTCACTCCCTCCCTCCCTCCTCTCCCCCTCACTCCCTCCCTCCTCTCCCCCTCACTCCCTCCCTCCTCTCCCCCTCACTCCCTCCCTCCTCTCCCCCTCCCTCCCTCCCTCCTCTCCCCCTCACTCCCTCCCTCCTCTCCCCCTCACTCCCTCCCTCCTCTCCCCCTCACTCCCTCCCTCCTCTCCCCCTCCCTCCCTCCCCCTCTCCCCCTCCCTCCCTCCTCTCCCCCTCCCTCCTCTCCCCCTCCCTCCTCTCCCCCTCCCTCCCTCCTCTCCCCCTCCCTCCTCTCCCCCTCCCTCCCTCCCCTCTCCCCCTCCCTCCCTCCCGCCTCTCCCCCTCCCTCCCTCCCTCCTCTCCCCCTCACTCCCTCCCTCCTCTCCCCCTCACTCCCTCCCTCCTCTCCCCCTCACTCCCTCCCTCCTCTCCCCCTCCCTCCCTCCTCTCCCCCTCCCTCCCTCCCCTCCCCTCACTCCCTCCCTCCTCTCCCCCTCACCCTCCCTCCTCTCCCCCTCCTCCCTCCCTCCTCTCCCCTCCCTCCTCTCCCCCTCCCTCCTCTCTCCCTCCTCTCCCCCTCCCTCCTCTCCCCCTCCCTCCTCTCCCCCTCCCTCCTCTCCCCCTCCCTCCTCTCCCCCTCACTCCTCTCCCCCTCCCTCCCTCCCTCCTCTCCCCCTCACTCCCTCCCTCCCTCCCTCCTCTCCCCCTCACTCCCTCCCTCCCCCTCTCCCCCTCTCCTCCCCTCCCCTCTCCCCTCCCCTCCCCTCCCCTCTCCCCTCCCCTCCCCTCCCTCCTCTCACTCCTCTCCCTCCCTCCTCTCCCTCTCACTCCTCTCCCTCTCCCTCTCTCACCGGGTTCCCGGTTCTCTCCAGACTCTCCCAGATTTTCCTCTCCCTCGGGTGATTTTCTTTCTCTCTCCATCTTTCTCCGCCATCTCCGCCGGCCCTCCTTCACTGCGCATGCTCCTCCCGGCCGTCCGCCGGCCTTCCTTTACTGCGCACGCTCCTCCCGGCCGGCCGCCGGCCCTCCTTCACTGCGCACGCTCCTCCCGGCCGGCCCTCCCCCAACGTCCATGCCCGATGCCGGCTCTCCTGCACTGCGCACGCTCCTCCCCGCCGCCCATCCCCAACTGCGCATTCCCGCTGCCGGCACTCCTGCACTGCGCACGCTCCCCCCTCACTGCACATGGAGGTGAAGTGCTCCTATCTGACGTCACTTCAGTAACGTCACCAGCCAGAACCCCGCCCCCAGCGACACAGGGAACCATTCCCCATTTGACTGTGGGAGGCATCACATTTGTTGCCCTACTTTGGGGGCAGGTGTTCGCATTGGCTGTCTAATTGTGGGGCTGTCACTTTGGCTGTACGACTGTGGGGGTCGTCACATTGGCTATACAACTGTGAGGGGCATCACATTGGCTGTACAACTGTGGGGGTCATCACATTGGCCTTACAGCTGTTGGGGTTGTCACATTCGCTATTCAACTGTGAGGGGCGTCACATTGGCTGCACAACTGTGGGGGTCGTCACATTGGCTGTACGGCTGTCGGGGTCATCACGTTGGCTGTCCAAATGTGGTGGGCAATTGTCACATTAGCCGTACGACTGTGGGGAGCATCACATTGGCTGTACGACTGTGGGGGGTGGTCCTCGCACTGGCTGTCTAACTGTTGGGGATGGGTTGGGAGTCATGCTGGCTGTACGACTGTGGGGGTCGTCACATTGGCTGTACGACTGTGGGGGATGTCACATTAGCTGTACGACTGTAGGGGGAGGTTGTCGCATTGGCTGTATGACCAGGGGGCGCCACATTGGTCGTGCGAATTTGCGGGGCATCACATTGGCTGTAAGACTTTGTGGGGGGGGTGGGATCCACATTGGTTGTGCGACTGTGGGGGGCGTCACATTTGATGTACGACTGTGGGATGCATCACATTTGCTCTCCGACTGTGGGTCGTGTTACTTTGGCTGTCCAACTGTGGGGTGCATCACACTGGTTGTCCTATGGTAGGGGTCATCACATTGGCTGTACGACTGTGGGGGGCGGCACCTTGATTGTGTGACTGTGGGGGGGGAGGGGGGCGCTACATTAGCTGTACGACCATGGAAGGCATCACATTGGCTGTACGACTGGGGGTGGCACCACATTGGTTGTGCGACTGTTGGGGGGCATAACTTTGGCTGTCTGACTGTGGGTGGTGTCACTTTGGCTATCCAACAGTGAGGTGCATCACATTGGCTGTACGACCATGGGAGGCATCACATTGGCTGTACGACTGTGGGGGGAGGTAGCCACATTGGCTGTACGAGTGTGGGAGTGCCACATTGGCTGTACGACCGTGGGAGGCATCACACTGGCTGTACGGCTGTGGGGGGATGTCGCCACATTGGCTGTACAACTGTGGGGGGGCGAACGCCACACTGCTTGTGCGACTGTGGGGGGCGTCATATTGGCTGTACGGCTGTCGTGGGGGGCATCGCATTGGCTGTACGACTGTGGGGTCGTCACATTGGCTGTAAGACTGTGGGCAACGTCACATTGGTTGTACGACTGTGGGGGGTTGTCATATTAGCTGTACGACTGTGAAGGGTGGTCATCGTATGGGCTGTACGACCGGGGGGGCGCCACATTGGTTGTGCGAATATGCGGGGCATCACGTTGGCTGTACGACTTTGTTGGGGTTGGGGGGGGGGGCTCCACATTGGTTGTGCGACTGTGGGATGCATCACATTTGCTGTCCGACTGTGGGTCGTGTCACTTTGGCTGTCCAACTGTGAGGGCCGTCACATTGGCTGTACGACCGTGGGAGGCATCACATAGGCTGTACGACTGTGGAGCGCCACATTGGTTGTGCGACTGCGCGGGGTGTCACATTAGCTGTACGACTACGGGGGGGCACCACATTGGCTGTGCAACTGTGGGGGGCGTCATGTTGGCTGTATGACTGTGGGGCGCGGGGGGCGCCACATTGGTTGTGCGACTGTTGGGGGCGTCTTATTGGCTGTACGGCTGTCGGGGGAGGGGGCATCGCTTTGGCTGTCCAGCTGTGGTTGGTGTCACTTTGGCTGTCCGACTGTGGGGTGCATCACATTGGTTGTCCGACTGTGAGGGGAGGACGTCACATTGGCTGTGCGACTGTGGGTCGCCACATTGGCTGTATGACTGTGGAGGCACCACACTGGTTTTGCGACTGTGGGGGGGGGGGGGGTGTCACATTGGCTGTCTGACTGTGGGGTGCATCACATTGGCTGTCTGACTGTGGGGCACATCACATTTGCTGTCCAACTGTGGGTCGTGTCACTTTGGCTGTCCAACTGTGCGGTGCATCACATTGGCTGTCCAACTGTAGGGTGTCTGACAGTGAGGGGCCTCACATTGGCTGTATGACTGTGAGGGGCCTCACATTGGCAGCACGACTGTGGGGGACCTCACATTGGCTGTACGACTGTGAGGGGCATCACATTAGCTGTACGACTGTTGGGGGCGCCACATTGGCTTTACGACTGTGGGGGGCCTCACATTGGTTGTTTAACAGTGAGGGGCCTCACATTGGGTGTATGACTGTGGGGGCCACACATTGGCTGTATGACTGTGAGGGGGATCACATTGGCTGTATGACTGTGGGGGCGCCACATTGTTTGTACGACTGTGGATGCACCACATTGGTTGTGCAACTTTGGGGGGCGTCACATTGGCTGTACGACTATGGGGGTCGTCGCATTGGCTGTACGCCTATGGGGGTCGTCGCATTGGCTGTACGACTGTGGGGGTCGTCGCATTGGCTGTACGACTGTGGGGGGAGGTCGTCGCATTAGCTCTACGACCGGGGGGGGGCGCCACATTGGTTGTGCGACTGTGGGGGGCATCACATTGGATGTACAACTGCGGGGGGCGCCTCATTAGCTGTACGACCAAAGAAGGCATCACATTGACTGTACGACTGGGGGAGTGCCACATTGGTTGTGCAACTGTTGGGGGCATGACTTTGGCTGTCTGACTGTGGTCGGTGTCACTTTGGCTGTCCGACTGTGAGGGACGTCACAATGGCTGTACGACCGTGGGAGGCATCACATTGGCTTTACGACTGTCGGGGGAGGTCACCGCATTGGCTGTACGAGTCTGGAGGCGCCACATTGGTTGTGCGACTGTGGGGGGCGTCACATTGGCTGTACGACTGTGAGCGGCGTCACACTGGCTGTACGACTGTGGGAGGCATCACATTGGCTGTACGACTGTGGGGGGAGGTCAAAGCATTAGCTGTGTGACTGTGGGGGCGCCACATTGTCTGTACGACTGTAGATGCGCCACATTGGTTGTGCGACTATGGGGGTCGTCGCATTGGCTGTATGACTGTAGGGAGATGTCACATTAGCTTTACGACTGTGGGGGGTAGTCGTCGCATTAGCTCAACGACCGGGGGGGCACCACATTGGTTGTGCGACTGTGCGGGGCATCTCATTGGCTGTACGACTTTGAGGGGGGCTCCATATTGGTTGTGCGACTGTGGGGGGCGTCACATTGGATGTACGACTGTGGGATGCATCACATTTGCTGTCCGACCATGGGCCGTGTCACTTTGTCTGTCCACCTGTGGGGTGCTTCACATTGGCTGGCCAACTGTAGGGGGCGTCACATTGGCTATACGACTGTGGGGGGGCGCCACATTAATCGTGCAATGGTGGGGTGGGGGGGGCGGCACATTAGCTGTATGACAGTGGAAGGCATCACATTGTCTGTATGACTGGGGGAGCGCCACATTGGTTGTGTGACTGTGAGGGGCCTCACATTGGCTGTCCGATGGTGAGGGGTGTCACATTGGATGTATGACTGTGGGATGCATCACATTTGCTCTCCGACTGTGGGTCGTGTCACTTTGCCTGTCCAACTGTGGGGTGCAGCACATTGGCTGTCCAACTGTAGGGGGCGTCAACTTGGCTGTATGACCATGGAAGGCATCACATTGGCTTTACGACAGTGGGTGGGGTGGAGGGCGCCACATTGGCTGTCCGACTGTGGGGATGTCGCATTGGCTGTACGACTGTGGGGCTCGTTGCATTGGTTTTACGACCATGGAGGGCATCACATTAGCTATACGACCATGGAAGGTATCGCATTGGCTGTACAGCTGTTGTTTGGGGAGGGGGGGGGGGGTGCCATATTAGTTGTGCGACTGTGGGGAGCATCACATTGGCTGTCTGTCTGTGACGTGTGTCACATTGGATGTACGATTGCGGGATGCATCACATTTGCTGTCCAACTGTGGGTCGTGTCACTTTGGCTGTCCAACTGTGGGGTGCATCACATTGGCTGTCCGACTGTAGGGGGCACCGCCTTGGCTGTGAGACCATAGAATGAATCACATTGGCTGTACGACTGTGGGGGGAGGGGCGCCACATTGGTTGTGGGACTGTGGGGTCGCCACATTAGCTGGAAGACCATGGAAGGCATCACGTTGGCTGTATGAATGGGGGGGGCACCAGATTGGTTGTGCGACTGTTGGGGGCATCACTTTGGCTGTCTGACTGTGGGTGGTGTCACTTTGGCTGTCCAACTGTGAAGGGCTTCACATTGGCTGTACGACCGTGGGAGGCATCACATAGGCTGTACGTGTGTCACATTGGATGTACGATTGCGAGATGCATCACAGTTGCTGTCCGACTGTGGGTCGTGTCACTTTGGCTGTCCAACTGTGGGGTGCATCACATTGGCTGTCCGACGGTAGGGGGCGTCACCTTGGCTGTACGACCATAGAATGAATCACATTGGCTGTACGACTGTGATGGGGGTGGGGGGGTGGGGGGGGTGGGGGGGGGGGGCGCCACATTGGTTGTGTGACTGTGGGGTCGCCACATTAGCTGTACAACCATGGAAGGCATCACATTGGCTGTACGACTGGGGGGGGGGGCACCAGATTGGTTGTGCGACTGCTGGGGGCATCACTTTGGCTGTCTGACTGTGAGGGGCGTCACATTGGCTGTACGACTGTGGGAGGCATCACATAGGCTGTATGACTGTGGGGGAGGGGCGCCACATTGGTTGTGTGACTGTGGGGGGCGTCATATTGGCTGTTCGGCTGTCGGGGGAGGGGGCATCGCTTTGGCTGTCCAACTGTGGGATGCATCACCTTGGCTGTCCGACTGTGAGGGGAGGACGTCACATTGGCTGTGCGAGTGTGGGGGGGAGGGGGCAACACATTGGTTGTATGACTGTGAGGGGCCTCACATTGGCTGTATGACTGTTGGGGGCGTCACGTTGGCTATACGACTGTGGAGGGGGGGACGTCACACTGATTGTATGGTTTCGGGGTCATCACATTGGCTGTATGGCTGTGGGCAACGTCACATTGGCTGTATGACTGTGGGGCGCGTCACATTGCCTGTACGACTGTGGGGGGAGGTCCTCGCACTGGCTGACCAACTGTGGGTGGTGGGGTGGGAGTCATGCTGGCTGTCCGACTGTGGGGGCGTCGCATTGGCCGTACGACTGTGGGCAACGTCAATTGGCCATCAACTGTGGGGCTTGTCGCATTAGCTATATGACTGTGGGAAATGTCACATTGGCTGTGCGACCAGGGAGGGCATCACATTAGCTGTATGACCATGGAAGGCATCACATTGGCTGTACGGCTGTGGGGGGTGCCACATTGGCTGTCTGACTGTGAGGAGCGTCACATTGGATGTACGACTGTGGGGTGCATCACATTGGCTGTCCGACTGTAGGGGGTGTCACCTTGGCTGTACGACCATGGAAGGCATCACATTGGCTGTACGACTGCGGGGTGGCACAACATTGGTTGTGCGACTGTGGGCGGCGTCACATTGGCTGCCTGACTGGGGGGTGCATCACATTGGCTGTCCGACTGTGAGAAGTGTCACATTGGATGTATGACTGTGGGATGCATCACATTTGCTGTCTGACTGTGGGCCCTGTCACTTTGGCTGTACAACTGTGGAGTGCTTCACATCGGCTGTCCGACTGTAGGGAGCGTCACCTTGGCTGTACGACCATGGAAGGCATCACATTGGCTGTACGTCTGTGGGGGGCCTCACAATGGCTGAACGGCTGTGGCGGGAGGACCTCGCACTGGCTGTCCAACTTTGGAGGGTGGTGTGGGAGTCATGCTGGCTGTCCAACTGTGGGGGCGTCGCATTGGCTGTACATCTGTGTGGCTCGTCGCATTCTCTGTATGACTGTGGGGAATGTCACATTGGCTGTACGACCATGGAAGGCATCACATTGGCTGTACGACTGTGGGGGGGGCATCACATTGGTTGTGCGACTATGGGGGGCGTCACTTTGGCTGTCTGACTGTGGGGTGCAACACATTGGCTGTCTGACTGTGGGGTGCATCACATTGGCTGTCCGACTGTGAGGGATGTCACATTGGATGCATGACTGTGGGATGCATCACATTTGCTGTCCGACTGTGGGTCGTGTCACTTTGGCTGTTGAACTGTGCGGTGCATCACATTAACTGTCCGACTGTAGGGGGCGTCAGATTGGCTGTACGACTGTGAGGGGCCTCACGTTGGTTTTATGACTATGAGGGGAGGTCGCCGCATTGGCTGTACGACTGTGGGGGCGCCACATTGGTTGTGCGACTGTGGGGGGGCGTCACATTGGTTGTACGGCTGCGGGGGTGGGGGCGCCACATTGGTTGTGCGACTGTGGGGGGCCTCACATGGGCTGTACGACTGTGAGGGGCGTCACGTTGGCTGTCCAACTGTGGGGGGAGGTTGTCACATTGGCCGTACAGCTGTGGGGGTCGTCACATTGGGTGTATGACTGTGGGGGGCGTCACATTGGCCGTATGGCTGTGGGAGGAGATCGTTACATTGGCTGTACGACTGTGGGGGGGCGTCACATTGGCCGAATGACTGTGGGGAGGCATCACATTAGCTGTACGACTGTAGCGGGCGCCACATTGGCTGTACGACTGTGGGGGACGTCACACTGGCCATATGACTGTGGGTGGAGGTCGTCACATTGGCTGTACGACTATGTGGGGGGGTGCCACATTGGCTGTACGACTGTGGGGGGCGCCATATTGGCTGTACGACTGTGGGGGATGTCACACTGGCCATATGACTGTGGGGGGAGGTCGTTGCATTGGTTATACAACTGTGGGGTGTCATATTGGCTGTACGACTGTGAGGGTCATCACATTGGCTGTATGACGGTGGGGAGTGTCACATTGGCTGTCCGGCTGTGGGGTGCATCACATTGGTTGCCCGACTGTGGGGGGCGTCACATTGGCCATATGACTGTGGGGGGGCGGGGTGTCACGTTGTCTGTCCGTCTGTGGGGGGGGGCGTGACATGGGCTGTACGTCTGTGGGGGGCATCACATTGGCTGTATGACTGGAGGGCAACACTTGAGCTGTTCAACTAGAGTGCACGGGGTTGGGGACATCAGCTGTTCCACTATGCGAGACCTCACAGCAGATGTTCCACAGTGCGAGGCCAAGCAGACTGTATTACGCTGTACTCTTCTTAAAGTTTCATCTTCCGCTGCTCAGCAGTGTGGGGCCTCACATCAACACTCCAACAGTGCAGGTCTGGAACTCACATCAGCTTCCGGAGAACTCCCACAGAAACTCTATCTCATCGAGGCCTAACAAAGGAATACAGAGTCCAAAACTGTGCACAGTGCTCCGAGTGTGGTCTAACCGAGGGATACGGAGACCGGAACTGTGCACAGTGCTCCGAGTGTGGTCTAACCGAGGGATACGGAGACAGGAACTGTGCACAGTGCTCCGAGTGTGGCCTAACCGAGGGATATGGAGACAGGAACTGTGCACAGCGCTCCGAGTGTGGTCTAACCGAGGGATATGGAGACAGGAACTGTGCACAGCGCTCCCAGTGTGGTCTAACCGAGGGACATGGAGACCGGAACTGTGCACAGTGCTCCGAGTGTGGTCTAACCGAGGGATACGGAGACCAGAACTGTGCACAGTGCTCCGAGTGTGGTCTAACCGAGGGATACGGAGACAGGAACTGTGCACAGTGCTCCGAGTGTGGTCTAACCGAGGGATACGGAGACAGGAACTGTGCACAGTGCTCCGAGTGTGGTCTAACCGAGGGATACGGAGACAGGAACTGTGCACAGTGCTCCGAGTGTGGTCTAACCGAGGGATACGGAGACAGGAACTGTGCACAGTGCTCCGAGTGTGGTCTAACCGAGGGATACGGAGACAGGAACTGTGCACAGTGCTCCGAGTGTGGTCTAACCGAGGGATATGGAGACAGGAACTGTGCACAGTGCTCCGAGTGTGGTCTAACCGAGGGATATGGAACCCGGAACTGTGCACAGTGCTCCGAGTGTGGTCTAACCCAGGGATAAGGAGACAGGAACTGTGCACAGTGCTCCGAGTGTGGTCTAACCCAGGGATAAGGAGACAGGAACTGTGCACAGTGCTCCGAGTGTGGTCTAACCGAGGGATACGGAGACAGGAACTGTGCACAGTGCTCCGAGTCTAAAAAGCCGCAAACAACATTAGGGTTGCGCCCTTTCTAGTTTGTGTGTGTCAATCATACAAATACAATGAGACCGTGTGCTGTCAAATACTTTATCACTCGAATGTGTCCACAAAGAGGAAGAATTTGCACAGCAACAACACTTCACATCCTGCACCTTGGAGGCAATTTCACAGGGGGTGCTTGAGGCAGACAGAATCCAAACACACAAATTGCACATGAAGTTATTCAATCCTAATCAGAACAAGGTCAAACAGAGTCGGGAGAGAGAGAGTGTGAGGCAGAGAGTTTGGAGTCAGAAGACCAGTCTAGGTAAAGATTGCGATCTCCGGGATATTTTTCAACCTTTGATGAGTGCCCAGCGTGTGAGGCTGATGGATGAGAGGTTGTAACAAGGAATTTTGGGTGAGGACTCAACAGCAAAAGAGAGAG
>NW_027599747.1:15000-22263 GCF_964194155.1 Cetorhinus maximus
CTCCAGAGGGACTGGACACCGTGAGGGTCACTCCAGAGGGACTGGACACCGTGAGGGTCACTCCAGAGGGACTGGACACCGTGAGGGTCACTCCAGAGGGACTGGACACCGTGAGGGTCACTCCAGAGGGACTGGACACCGTGAGGGTCACTCCAGAGGGACTGGACACAGTGAGGGTCACTCCAGAGGGACTGGACACCGTGAGGGTCACTCCAGAGGGACTGGACACCGTGAGGGTCACTCCAGAGGGACTGGACACCGTGAGGGTCACTCCAGAGGGACTGGACACCGTGAGGGTCACTCCAGAGGGACTGGACACCGTGAGGGTCACTCCAGAGGGACTGGACACCGTGAGGGTCACTCCAGAGGGACTGGACACCGTGAGGGTCACTCCAGAGGGACGGGACACCGTGAGGGTCACTCCAGAGGGACTGGACACCGTGAGGGTCACTCCAGAGGGACGGGACACCGTGAGGGTCACTCCAGAGGGACTGGACACCGTGAGGGTCACTCCAGAGGGACTGGACACCGTGAGGGTCACTCCAGAGGGACTGGACACCGTGAGGGTCACTCCAGAGGGACTGGACACCGTGAGGGTCACTGTGTGGGATGATCCCAGAGTGAGCATCCCTCAGGAGGTTGGCGGTGAGTAGGAGCGAGCCTCAGGATGGGACCTATCCAGCCGGGAACTCGCTCCATCCTGGGGGTGAGTCACTGACCTGTCGATCCGGATGGATTAGAGCAGAAATTCCCCCCTGGGAATCACGTGGGTAATCCACATTCATCAGGTGACGATAGATTTCCAAGTCACATTCCTCAAATTCGGTCCCTAAAACAGGAATCCAAACAGTCAGCTGCATTAATCTGGGATTGATACTGGGCTATGGGGAGAGAGCGGGGCAGCGGGATTAGTTTGAAGATTGATACAGGGCTATGGGGAGAGAGCGGTGCAGTGCGATTAGTTTGGGGATTGATACTGGGCTATGGGGAGAGAGCGGGACAGTGGGATTAGTTTGGGATTGATACTGGGCTATGGGGAGAGAGCGGGGCAGTGAGATTAGTTTGGGGATTGATACAGGGCTATGGGGAGAGAGCGGGACAGTGGGATTAGTTTGGGGATTGATACAGGGCTATGGGGAGAGAGCGGGGCAGCGGGATTAGTTTGGGATTGATACAGGGCTATGGGGAGAGAGCGGGGCAGCGGGATTAGTTTGGGGATTGATACAGGGCTATGGGGAGAGAGCGGGGACAGTGGGATTAGTTTGGGGATTGATACAGGGCTATGGGGAGAGAGCGGGACAGTGAGATTAGTTTGGGATTGATACAGGGCTATGGGGAGAGAGTGGGACAGTGGGATTAGTTTGGGATTGATAGAGGGATACGGGGTGATCAGGGAACAGTGTTAAACACCTGTGATCCCTACCTTGGTTGAATAGCTCGACAAAATCGAGGGCCGCATGGACAATTTGCCGCATTCTTGCCAGATTCTCAGCCCTCGCTACACCCTGGGGCTGGGGTCCAAGTTCAACTCCTGTGAATTAATCAATCATTCCAGATGAAATCTCTCCCCATAGCCCTGTATCAATCCCAAACTAATCCCACTGTCCCGCTCTCTCCCCATAGCCCTGTATCAATCCCCAAACTAATCCCGCTGCCCGCTCTCTCCCCATAGCCCTGTATCAATCCCAAACTAATCCCACTGTCCCCGCTCTCTCCCCATAGCCCTGTATCAATCCCAAACTAATCCCACTGCCCCGCTCTCTCTCCATAGCCCTGTATCAATCCCAAACTAATCCACTGTCCCGCTCTCTCCCCATAGCCCTGTATCAATCCCAAACTAATCCCACTGCCCCGCTCACCCCTCATAGCCCTGTATCAATCCCCAAACTAATCCCACTGCCCCACTCTCTCCCCGTAGCCCAGTATCAATCCCCAAACTAATCCCACTGCCCCGCTCTCTCCCCATATCCCTGTATCAATCCCAAACTAATCCCACTGCCCCGCTCTCTCCCCATAGCCCAGTATCAATCCCCAAACTAATCCCACTGTCCCGCTCTCTCCCCATAGCCCAGTATCAATCCCCAAACTAATCCCACTGCCCCACTCTCTCCCCATAGCCCTGTATCAATCCCCAAACTAATCCAACTGCTCTCAGTACTCATACCCTGCCTCAGCTCATCCACTGCTGAAGCCCTCACCCATGTCCCCATCCAGCCCTGCACTGGACGATGAAAACATTGACCTGAACTTGCTCTCACTTTGCACACTCCATTACCACCAGCAACTCTGCAGCCCCCATGTGTGAGTCCGTAGCCCCCTGTACAGTAACTGACGGTGACACTGACTAGCTCTGTCTCCTGGCCCAGCAATGCCGCCATTCTCATCGAATCCCTCGAGGGACACAGCTATTACCTCCCTCTGTAACCTCCTCCAGCCCCTACAACCCTCCCTATCTCTGTAACCTCCTCCAGCCCCTACAACCCTCCCTATCTCTGTAACCTCCTCCAGCCCCTACAACCCTCCCTATCTCTATCTCGTTCTCTCTCTCTTACCTAAGTCATATTTTCCCACTGATTGGATACTGTATAAATTGTCAACTGTCAGCTCCAAGGCCAAAACTCTGCAGCTCAATCCATTCAAGTTCTTCTGTGTGAGGCCAGATAAACAGCTCTTTACATCATGTTTCCTCGTGAGGTCTTAAAATCCCAACTCAACCAGGAGAGGGACAGGGGGGGACACGTCAGCTCCTATATAAAGTTCAGAGAGGATGGAGACGGGGAGTGGGAGAGAGAGAGAGAGAGCGAGAGAGGGATGGAGACAGAGAGGAAGGGACGCCGAGAGGGTGAAAGGCCAAGAGGGAGAGTAGCGAACAGAGACACAGAGAGAAAGGGAGACAGAGAGGGAGAGTAAGGAAGAAGGGATGGGGACAGGGAGGTAGAGAGGGATGGAGAAAGGAGGGTGACCGTGTATGGACAGGAGCAGAGAGCGAGGGGGAGAGAGGGGCAGAGACAGTGAGGGAGAGAGGGAGGGAGGGAGAGAGGGAGGGAGGGAGAGAGAGTAGGAGGGAGAAAGAGGGAGGGAGAAGGATGGAGGGGTTGAGGGACACAAGGAGGGAGGGATTTAAGGGAGAGAGAGTGGGATGGAGAGAAGAGGGAAGGACAGTGGGAGATTGTTGGAAATAAATGAAGAAGGAGAGAGAGATGGATGGAGGAGATTGAAAGATAGAGGGAGGTGGGTGCGAACGTAAGTGCAAGAGAGGGAGAGATGGATAGAGGTTGAGTGTGAGAGCAGAGAGAGGGATGGAGGGAGAGAGGGGGATTGTGAGAAAGGGAGACAGCACAAGGGGGAGAAGGGGAGTGAGAGGGAGGAGGGGAGGGGAATCAAAGAGACGGAGGGAGAGAGGGAGGGATGGGGTGGGAGGGAGAGAGGGTCTTTGAGGGAGGGAGGGTGAGGGGGTGTGAGGGAGGAAGGGTGAGGGGGTGTGAGGGAGGGAGGGTGAGGGGGTGTGAGGGAGGGAGGGTGAGGGGGTGTGAGGGAGGGAGGGTGAGGGAGTGTGAGGGAGGGAGGGTGAGGGGGTGTGAGTGAGGGTGAGGGGGTGTGAGGGAGGGAGGGGCTGTGTGGGAGGGTGAGGGGGTGTGTGGGAGGGTGAGGGGGTGTGAGGGAGGGAGGATGAGGGGATGTGAGTGAGGATGAGGGGGTGTGAGTGAGGGTGATGGGGAGTGAGTGAGGGTGAGGGGGTGTGAGTGAGGGTGAGGGGGTGTGAGTGAGGGTGAGGGGGTGTGAGGGAGTGTGGGGGTGTGAAGGAGGGAGGGTGAGGGGTTGTGAGGGAGGGAGGGTGAGGGGGTGTGAGTGAGGGTGAGGGGGTGTGAGTGAGGGGTGTGAGGAAGTGTGGGGGTGTGAAGGAGGGAGAGTGAGGGGTTGTGAGGGTGGGAGGGTGAGGGGGTGTGAGTGAGGGTGAGGGGGTGTGAGGGAGGGAGGCTGAGGGGGTGTGAGTGTGGGTGAGGGGGTGTGAGGGAGGGTGGGTGAGGGGGTGTGAGGGAGGGAGGGTGAGGGGGGTGTGAGTGTGGGCGAGTGTGTGTGAGGGAGGGTGAGGGGGTGTGAGTGAGGGTGAGGGGATGTGAGTGAGGGTGAGGGGTGTGTGGAAGGGTGAGGGGGTGTGAGGGAGGGTGAGGGGGTGTGAGGGTGGGTGAGGGGTGTGAGGGAGGGTGAGGGGGTGTGAGGGATAGGAGGGTGAGGGGTGTGAGTGAGGGTGAGGGGGTGTGAGGGAGGAGGGTGAGGGGGTGTGAGGGAGTGTTGGGGTGAGGGAGGGAGGGAGGGAGGGTGAGAGGTGTGAGGGAGGGAGGGTGTGTGACGGAGTGAGGGGGGCGTGAGGGAGGGTGAGGGGGTGTGAGGTAGTGTGGGCGGGTGTGAGGGAGGGCGGGGGGTGAGGGATTGAGGGGGTGTGTGAGGAGTTGTGAGGGAGGGAGGGGGTGTGAGGGAGTGAGGGGGTGTGAGGGAGGGTGAGGGAGTGAGGGGTGTGTGAGGGAGTGAGGGGGGTGTGAGGGAGGGTGAGGGGGTGTGAGTGTGGGTGAGGGGGGGTGTGAGGGGATGTGAGGTAGTGTGGGGGGGTGTGAGGGAGTGAGGGGGTGTGAGGTAGTGAGGGGTTGTGAGGGACGGAGGTGGTGTGAGGGAGTGAGGGGGTGTGAGGGAGTGAGGGGGTGTGAGGAGTGAGGGGGTGTGAGGTAGTGAGGGGTTGTGAGGGACGGAGGTGGTGTGAGGGAGTGAGGGAGGGTGAGGAAGTGAGGGGGTGTGAGGGAGTGAGGGGGTGTGAGGGAGTGAGGGGGTGTGAGGTAGTGAGGGGTTGTGAGGGACGGAGGTGGTGTGAGGGAGTGAGGGAGGGTGAGGAAGTGAGGGGGTGTGAGGGAGTGAGGGGGTATGAGGGAGTGAGGGGGGTGTGAGGGAGGGTGAGGGGGTGTGAGGTAGTGTGGGGGGGTGTGAGGGAGGGCGGGGGGTGGGGATGAGAGGGGGGGTGTGAGTGAGGGGGAGGGAGGGTGTGTAAGGGAGTGAGGGGGTGTGAGGGAGGGTGAGGGGGTGTGAGGGAGGGAGGATGAGGGGATGTGAGTGAGGATGAGGAGGTGTGAGTGAGGGTGATGGGGAGTGAGTGAGGGTGAGGGGGTGTGAGTGAGGGTGAAGGGGTGTGAGTGAGGGTGAGGGGGTGTGAGGGAGTGTGGGGGTGTGAAGGAGGGAGGGTGAGGGGTTGTGAGGGAGGGAGGGTGAGGGGGTGTGAGTGAGGGTGAGGGGGTGTGAGTGAGGGTGAGGGGATGTGAGGGAGTGTGGGGGTGTGAAGGAGGGAGAGTGAGGGGTGTGAGGGAGGGAGGGTGAGGGGGTGTGAGTGAGGGTGAGGGGTGTGAGGGAGGGAGGCTGAGGGTGTGTGAGTGTGGGTGAGGTGGTGTGAGGGAGGGCGGGTGAGGGGGAGGGAGGGTGGGTGAGGGGGTGTGAGGGTGAGGGGGTGTGAGGGTGAGGGGGTGTGAGGGTGAGGGGGTGAGGGTGAGGGAGTGTGAGGGAGGGTGAGGGGGTGTGAGGGAGGGAGGGTGAGGGGGTGTGAGTGTGGGCGAGTGTGTGTGAGGGAGGGCGAGGGGGTGTGAGTGAGGGGATGTGAGTGAGGGTGAGGGGGTGTGTGGGAGGGTGAGGGGGTGTGTGGGAGGGTGAGGGGGTGTGTGGAAGGGTGAGAGGTGTGTGGAAGGGTGAGGGGGTGTGAGGGAGGGTGAGGGGTGTGAGGGAGGGTGAGGGGGTGTGAGGGAGGGAGGGTGAGGGGGTGTAAGGGAGAGAGGGTGAGGGGTGTGAGTGAGGGTGAGGGGGTGTGAGGGAGGGAGGGTGAGGGGTGTGAGGGAGTGTTGGGGTGAGGGAGGGAGGGAGGGAGGGAGGGTGAGAGGTGTAAGGGAGGGAGGGGGTGTGAGGGAGTGAGGGGGGCGTGAGGGAGGGTGAGGGGGTGTGAGGTAGTGTGGGGGGGTGAGGGAGGGCGGGGGGGTGAGGGATTGAGGGGGTGTGTGAGGGGTTGTGAGGGAGGGAGGGGGTGTGAGGGAGTGAGGGGGTGTGAGGGAGGGTGAGGGAGTGAGGGGTGTGTGAGGGATTGAGGGGGTGTGAGGGAGTGAGGGGGTGTGAGGTAGTGAGGGGTTGTGAGGGATGGAGGGGGTGTGAGGGAGTGAGGGGGTGTGAGGGAGGGTGAGGGAGTGAGGGGTGTGAGGGAGTGAGGGGGTGTGAGGGAGTGAGGGGGTGTGAGGGAGGGTAGGGAGTGAGGGGGTGTGAGGGAGTGAGCGGGTGTGAGGGAGTGAGCGGGTGTGAGGGAGGGTGAGGAAGTGAGGGGGTGTGAGGGGGTGAGGGGGTGTGAGGGAGTGAGGGGGGTGTGAGGTAGTGAGGGGGGTGTGAGGGAGTGAGGGGAGTGAGGGGAGTGAGGGAGTGAGGGGGGTGAGGTAGTGAGGGGTTGTGAGGGAGTGAGGGGGGTGTGAGGTAGTGAAGGGGGTGAGGGAGGGTGAGGGGTTGAGGGAGGGTGGGGTTGTGTGAGGGAGTGAGGGGTTGTGAGGGAGTGAGGGGGTGTGAGGTAGTGAGGGGGTGTGAGGGAGTGAGGGCAGTGTAAGGTAGTGAGGGGTTGAGGGAGTGAGGGGGGTGTGAGGGAATGAGTGTGTGTGAGGGAGGGTGAGGGAGTGAGGGGGTGTGAGGGAGTGAGGGGGTGTGAGGTAGTGAGGGGTTGTGAGGGAGTGAGGGGTGTGAGGGAATGAGGGGGTGTGTGAGGGAGGGTGAGGGGGTGTGAGGAAGGGTGAGGGGGTGTGAGGGAGGGTGAGGGGGTGTGAGGGAGGGTGAGGGGGTGTGAGGGAGTGAGGGGGTGTAAGGGAGGGTGAGGGGGTGTGAGGGAGGGTGACGGGGTGTGAGGGAGGGTGAGGGGGTGTGAGGGAGGGTGAGGGGGTGTGAGGGAGTGAGGGGGGTGTAAGGGAGGGTGAGGAGGTGTGAGGCAGGGTGAGGGGGTGTGAGGGAGGGTGAGGGGGTGTGAGGGAGGGTGAGGGGGTGAGGGAGGGTGAGGGAGGGTGAGGGGGTGTGAGGGAGTGAGGAGGGGTGTGAGGGATGGTGAGGGGGTGTGAGGGAGGGTGAGGGGGTGTGAGGGAGGGTGAGGGGGTGCGGGAGGGTGAGGGAGGGTGAGGGGGTGGGAGGGAGTGAGGAGGGGTGTGAGGGAGGGTGAGGGGGTGTGAGGAAGGGTGAGGGTGTGAGGGAGGGTGAGGGGGTGTGAGGGAG
>NW_027599748.1:0-22259 GCF_964194155.1 Cetorhinus maximus
GGAGGACGAGAGAGGGAGGGAGGAAGGGAGGAAGAGAGAGAGAGAGAGAGAGGGAGGGAGGGAGGAAGAGGGAGGGAGGGAGAGAGGCGGAAGGAGGTCATTAACTGGAGATACAATCCCTCACTTATTTCCATAATTTGAATGGAGTGATAGAGTTATGGAGGAGGCCATTCTGCCCATCTCCCCCCCATGCTGGCTCTCTGGTAGAGCTATCCAATTGATCCCACTCCCACCTCCTGCTCTCTCCCCCCGCCCCATCGCCCTGTGAATTTTTCCCCTTCCAGTGTTTCTCCGATTCCCCCCATTCCGAGTGTTCCTATTGAATCTGCTCCCACCGCCCTTTCAGGCAGAACCTTCCAGATCACAACAACTCGCTGGGTCCCACAAAACCTTTCCCCATCTCCCCCCCCACCCGACACACACACACACACACAACACCCCCCCCACCAACTCTGGTTCTTATCCCAATCGCCTCCGATCCCTGTCCCTCTGGTTTCCCCACCCTCCTGTCACTGGAAACAGTTTCCCCCTCGTTCCCTCGATCCCCTATCCCCCTTCCCCCGATTGGGAACACCTCGATTCAACCTCCCCCTTAACCCTTCTCCGCTCCGGTGGGGAGATAGTGATCCCAGCTCCTCTCTCCCAGTCTCTCTCCACGTCCCCTCGTCCCCGGGGACCGTTCCGGTAAATCCCCGATGGCTGTAGAAGGGGTTAATTTACGAGGGTATTTGGTGTAACCTCATCTCGTGATGTAGCTCATAATAAGGAATTCTGAGGGAGCGCCACACTGTCGGAGGGTCAGTGCTGAGGGAGCGCCGCACTGTCGGAGGGTCACTGCTGAGGGAGCGCCGCACTGTCGGAGGGTCAGTGCTGAGGGAGAGCCGCACTGTCGGAGGGTCACTGCTGAGGGAGCGCCGCACTGTCGGAGGGTCAGTGCTGAGGGAGCGCCGCACTGTCGGAGGGTCAGTGCTGAGGGAGCGCCGCACTGTCAGAGTGTCAGTGCTGAGGGAGTGTCGCACTGTTGGAGGATCAGTACTGAGGGTTTGAAGAGGACAGGTTAGGGCGTTCACCTGTATCTAACCCCGTGCTGTACCTGTTCTGGGAGTGTTTGATGGGTACAGTGTAGAGGGAGCTTTACTCTGTATCTAACCCCGTGCTGTACCTGTCCTGGGAGTGTTTGATGGGTACGGTGTAGAGGGTGATATACTCTGTATCTAACCCCGTTATGTTCCTGTCCTGGGAGTGTTTGTTGGGGACAGTGTAGAGGGAGCTTTACTCTGTATCTAACCCAGTGCTGTATCTGTCCTGGGAGTGTTTGATGGGGATGGTGTCGAGGGAGCTTTACTCTGTATCTAACCCCGTGCTGTACCTGTCCTGGGAGAGTTTGATGGGGACGGTGTAGAGGGAGCTATACTCTGTGTCTAACCCCGTGCTGTACCTGTCCTGGGAGTGTTTGATGGAGACGGTGTAGAGGGAGCTTTACTCTGTATCTAACCCCGTGCTGTAACTGTCATGGGAGTGTTGGATGGGGACAGTGTAGAGGGAGCTTTACTCTGTGTCTAACCCCGTGCTGTACCTGTCCTGGGAGTGTTTGATGGAGACGGTGTAGAGGGAGCTTTACTCTGTATCTAACCCCGTGCTGTAACTGTCCTGGGAGTGTTTGATGGGGACAGTCATAGCGGTCTACAGCACAGAAAAAGACCCTTCGGCCCATCGTGTCTGTGCCGGTAAAACAAGTACCTAACTATTCCAATCCTGTTTCCCAGCACTAGGCCCATAGCCTTGTATACCATGTGGCATCGCAAGTGCACATCCAAATACTTCTTCAATGTGATGAGGGTTTCTGCCTCTACCACCCTTTCAGGCAGTGAGTTCCAGATTCCCACCACCCTCTGGGTGAAAAAATTCTTCCTCACATCCCCTCTAAACCTCCTGCCCCTTACCTTCAATCTATGGCCCCTGGTTATTGATCCCTCCACCAAGGGGAAAAGTTCCTTCCTGTCTACCCTATCTATGCCCCTCATAATTGTATGCACCTCAATCATGTCCCCCCTCAATCTCCTCTGCTCCAGGGAAAATAACCCCAGTCTATCCAATCCCTCCTCATAACTAAAACTCTCCAGCCCAGGCAACATCCTGGTAAATCTCCTCTGCACTCTCTCTAGTGCAATCACATCCTTCCTATAATGCGGATTCCAGAACTGGACGCAATACTCTAGCTGTGGCCTAACCAGCGTTTTATACACCTCCAGCATCACCTCCCAGCTCTTATATTCTATGCCTCAGCTAATAAAGGCAAGTATCAGATATGCCTTCTTACCCACCTTATCTACCTGTCCTGCTATCTTAAAGGGCTGGTGGTCATGAACACCAAGGTCCCTCTGATCCTCGGTACTTCCCGGGGTCCTACCATTCATCGTGTATTCCCGTGACTTGTTAGTCCTGCCCAAGTGCATCACCTCACACTTATCCGGATTAAATTCCATTTGCCACTGATCAGCCCATCTGACCAGCCCGTCTATATCCTCCTGTAATCTAAGACTATCCTCCTCACTATTTATCACCCCACCAATTTTCGTGTCATCCGCGAACTTACTGATCAACTCTCCTACATTCAAGTCTAAATCGTTTATATATACCACAAACAGCAAGGGACCCAACACCGATCCCTGTGGAACCCCACTGGACACAGGCATCCAGTCACAAAAACACCCCTCGACCATCACCCTCTGCTTCCTGCCACTCAGCCAATTCTGGATCCAATTTGCCAAATTGCCTTGGATCCCATGGTCTCTAACCTTCGTTCTCAGTCTCCCATGCGGGACCTTATCAAAAGCCTTGCTGAAGTCCAATTAGACTACGTCAAATGCATTGCCCTCATCTACATACCTGGTCACCTCTTCGAAAAATTCAATCAAATTGGCTAGACATGACCTCCCCTTAACAAAACCATGCTGACTGTCCTTGATTAATCCCTGCCTCTCCAAGTGTAGATTAATCCTGTCCCTCAGAATCGCTTCCAATAGTTTCCCCACCACTGAGGTTAGACTGACTGGCCTGTAGTTCCCTGGTTTGTCCCTTCCTCCCTTCTTGAATAACGGTACCACATTGGCTGTCCTCCAGTCCTCTGGCACCTCTCCTGTGGCCAGAGAGGTATTGAAAATTATTGCCAGCGCCCCTGCTATCTCCTCCCTTGCCTCACTCAACAGCCTGAGGTACATTTCATCCAGTCCTGGAGATTTATCTACTTTTAAGCCTGCCAGACCACTTAGAACCTCCTCCCTTTCTATGCTGATGTCTTTAATTATATCACAGTCCTTCTGCCTGATTTCCATACCCACGTTGTCCTTCTCACTTGTGAACACCGACACAAAGTGTTCACTTAGAACCCTACCTACGTCTTCCGTCTCCACACATAAATTACCACTATGGTCCCTAATGGGCCCTACTCTTTCCCTAGTTATCCTCTTACTCTTAATGTACTTGTAAAATAACTTTGGATTGTCCTTTATTTTACCTGCCAATGTTTTTTCATGCCCCCCTTTTTGCTCTCCTAATTCCCTTTTTAAGTTCCCCCCTACATATTCTATACTCCTGTAGGGCTTCTGTTGTTTTGAGCCCTCGGTATCTGCCATAAGCCTCCCTTTTTCTCTTTATCCAATCCGGTCTATCCCTCGACATCCAGGGTTCTCTGGATTTGTTGGTCCCACCCTTTGTCTTTACTGGAATATGTTGGCCCTGTACTCTCCCTATTTCCTTCTTGAATGAGTCCCACTGCTCTGACGCAGATTTACCTCAAAGTAGCTGCTCCCAGTCCACTCTGGACAAATCATATTTGACCCTATTAAAATCAGCCTTCCCCCAATTTAGGACTCTGATTTCTAGCCCATCCCTGTCCTTTTCCATAACAACCTCGAATCTAACTGAGTTATGATCACTATCTGCAAAATGCTCCCCGACTGATGCATCTACCGCTTGCCCGGCTTCATTCCCTAAAATTAAGTCCAGGACCGCCCCGTCTCTTGTAGGACCTTCTACGTATTGGCTTAAAAAGCTCTCCTGGATGCATTTTAAGAATTCCGCCCCCTTCTATACCTATCACACTATGACTAACCCAGTTAAATGTTGGGGAAGTTGAAATCCCCCACCATTACTACCCTGTTACTTTTACACCTCTCTGAAATTTGCCGACATATCTGCTCTTCTATTTTCTCTCTGACTGTTTGGGGGCCGATAGTACACTCCGAGCAATGTGATTGCTCCTTTTTTGTTTTTCCCAGTATGGCTTCATTTCAGGAGCCTTCTAAGATGTCACCCCTCCTTACTGCTGTAATTGATTCCTTGATCAATATTGCGATACCCCCTCCTCTTTTATCTCCCTCCCTGTCTCGCCTAAAGACCCCATATCCTGGAATACTGAGCTGCCAATCCTGCCCCTCTCTCAACCAGGTCTCTGTGACAGCAATGACATCACACTTCCCTGTGTTAATTTGTGACCTCAACTCATCTGCCTTATTCATCAGGCCCCTTGCATTAAAATAAATACCATCCAACCTTGCCAAACTCCCTTATGCCTTAACTGGCCTATAATTTCTATCCCTTCCAGACTCACTTGCTCTCTCTTCTAATTTTGGCTGTGCATCTCCCCCCTGCTGAACCTCCTCTCAGGATCCCACCTCCCCACCCCCTCCCTGCCAAGTTAGTTTAAACCCTCCCCAACAGCACTAACAAACCTCCCCCACAAGGATGTTGGTCCCATTCCAGTTCCTTCCATCTTGTACAGGTCCCACCACCCCCAGAAACGGTCCCAGTGTCCCAGAAATCTAATGCCCACCCTCCTGCACCATCTCCCCAGCCACGCATACATCTGGACTAACCTCCTATTTCTCTACTCACTAGTGCGTGGCACCGGAGATAATCCAGAGATTACTACCTTTTGAGGTTCTGTTTTTTAATCTGCTTCCTAGCTCCCTAAATTCTGCTTGCAAGACCTCATCGCTCTTTCTATCTAAGTCGTTGGTACCAATATGTACCATGATCTCTGTCTGTTTGTCCTCCCCCTCTAGAAAGCCCTGCAGCCGGACATCCTTGACCCGGGCACCAGGGAGGCATCATATCATCCTGGAGTCGGGTCTACGGCCGCAGAAACGTCTGTCTTTTCCCATCCCAATGAGTCTCCTACCCCTATTGCTCTTCCCCTCTTTTTCCTACCCCCTCCCCTTGTGCAACAGAGCCACTCTCAGGGCCATGAGGCGTGGCTGCTCTCCCCAGAGGAAACGTCACTCCCACCGCTTTCCAACACGCACAAACACGGTAGTCGAGCGAGATGCACCCTGGGGATTTCCTGACCACCTGCCTGACGCTTTTCTCCTGACTGGGTCACCCATTCCCTCTCTGTCCGCACTTCCGTAAGCGGTGGGGGGTGACAGCGTCTTAAAAACGTCCTATCCACGAAACTCTCGGCCTCGCGGATGCGCCGCGGCGCCTACAGGGGCCGCTGACGCTCAAAAACCTGGAGCCCGATTAGTTGCAGTTGGTGGCAGTTCCAGCGCACGTGGTCAGTCAGAGCGCAAGGAGCGTCTAAGACTTCCCACGTGTTGCAGGCGGTGCATGGTGACAGTATAGAGGGAGCTTTACTCTGTATCTAACCCCGTGCTGTACCTGTCCTGCAGAGTGTTTGATGGGTACGGTGTAGAGGGAGATTTACTCAGTATCTAACCCCGTGCTGTACCTGTCCTGGGAGTGTTTGTTGGGGAGAATGTAGAGGGACCTTTACTCTGTATCTAAACCCGTGCTGTACCTGTCCAGGGAGTGTTTGATGGGGAGTGTAGAGGGAGATTTACTCTGTATCTAACCCCGTGATGTAACTCTCCTGGGAGTGTTTGATGGGGACAGTGTAGAGGGAGCTTTACTCTGTATCTAACTCCGTGCTGTTCCTGTCCTGGGAGTGTTTGATGGGGACAGTGTGGAGGGAGCTTTATTCTATTAAACCCCGTGCTGTACCTGTCCTGGGAGTGTTTGATGGGGACAGTGTAGAGGGAGCTTTACTCTCTATCTAACCCCGTGCTGCACCTGCTCTGGGAGTGTTTGATGGGGACAGTGTAGAGGGAGATTTACTCTGTATCTAACCCCGTGCTGTACCTGTCCTGGGAGTGTTTGATGGGGACAGTGTAGAGGGAGCTTTACTCTGTATCTAATCCCGTGCTGTACCTTTCCTGGGAGAGTTTGATGGGGACAGTGTAGAGGGAGCTTTACTCTGTATCTAACCCCGTGCTGTACTTGTCCTGGGAGTGTTTGATGGAGACAATGTAGAGGGAGCTTTACTCTGTATCAAACCCCGTGCTGTGCCTGTCCTGGGAGTGTTTGATGGGAACAGTGTAGAGGGAGCTTTACTCTGTATTTAAACCCGTGCTGTACCTGTCCCGGGAGTGTTTGATGGGCATGGTGTAGACGAGCTTTACTCTGTATCTAAACCCATGCTGTAACTGTCCTGGGAGTGCTTGATGGGGAAAGTGTAGAGGGAGATTTACTCTGTATCTAACCCCGTGCTGTACCTGTCCTGGGATTGTTTGATGGAGACAGTGTCGAGGGAGCTTTACTCTGAATCTCACCCCATGCTGTAACTGTCCTGGGAGTGTTTGATGGGGACTGTGTAGAGGGAGCGTCACTCTGTATCCAACCCCGTGCTCTACCTGTCCTGGGAGTGTTTGATGGGGTCCGTGTAGAGGAAGCTTTACTCTGTATCTTACCCCGTGCTGTACCTGTCCTCGGAGTGTTTGAAGGGGACGGTGTAGAGGGAGCTTTACTCTGTATCTAACCCCGTGCTGTACCTGTCCTCGGAGTGTTTGATGGAGACAGTGTAGAGGGAGCTTTACTCTGTATCTAACCCCATGCTGTAACTGTCCTGGGAGTGTTTGATGGGGACAGTGTAGAGGGAGATTTACTCTATATCTCACCCTGTTCTGTACCCGTCCTAGGAGAGTTTGATGGGGACAGTGTAGAGGGAGATTTACTCTGTATCTAACCCCGTGCTGTACCTGTTCTGGGATTGTTTGATGGAGACAGTGTCGAGGGAGCTTTACTCTGTATCTCACCCCATGCTGTAACTGTCCTGGGAGTGTTTGATGGGGACGGTGTGGAGGGAGAATTACTCTGTATCTAACCCCGTGCTGTAGCAGTCCTGGGAGTGTTTGAAGGGGACGGTGGAGAGGGAGATTTCCTCTGTATCTAACCCCGTTATGTACCTTTCCTGGGAGTGTTGTTGGGGAGAGTGTAGAGGGAGCTTTACTCTGTATCTCACCCCGTGATGTACCTGTCCTGGGAGTGTTTGATGGGGATGGTGTAGAGGGAGCTATACTCTGTATCTAACCACGTGCTGTACCTGTCCTGGGACTGTTTGATGGGGACAGTGCAGAGGTAGATTTACTCTGTATCGAGCCCCGTGCTGTATCTGTCCTGGGAGTGTTTGATGGGTACGGTGTAGAGGGAGATTTACTCTGTATCCAACCCCGTGCTGTACCTGTCCTGGGAGTGTTTGAAGGGGACAGTGTAGAGGAAGCTTTACTCTGTATCCATCCCCGTGCTGTAACTGTCCTGGAGTGTTTGATGGGGACAGTGTAGAGGAAGCTTTACTCTGTATCTAACCTCGTGCTGTACCTGTCCTGGGAGTGTTTGATGGGGACAGTGTATAGGGATATTTACTCTTTATCTAAGCCCGTGCTGTACCTTTCCTGGGAGTGTTTGACGGGGACAGTGTGGAGGGAAGTTTACTCTGTATCTAACCCCGTGCTGTACCTGTCCTGGGAGTGTTTGATGGGGACAGTGTAGAGGGAGATTTACTCTGTATCTAACCCCGTGCTGTCCATGTCTTGGGAGTGTTTGATGGGGACAGTGTAGAGGGAGATTTACTCTGTATCTAATACTGTGCTGCACCTGTCCTGGGAGTGTTTGATGGGGACAGTGTAGAGGGAGCTTTACTCTGTATCTCACCCTGTGCTGTACCCGTCCTGGGAGAGTTTGATGGGGACAGTGTAGAGGGAGCTTTACTCTGTATCTCACCCTGTGCTGTAGCCGTCCTGGGAGAGTTTGATGGGGACAGTGTAGAGGGAACTTTACTCTGTATCTTACCCCGTTCTGTACCTGTCCTGGAAGTGTTTGTTGGGGAGAGTGTAGATGGAGCTTTACTCTTTATCGAACCCCGTGCTGTAACTGTCCCGGGAGTGTTTGTTGGGCATGGTGTAGACGAGCTTTACTCTTTATCTAAACCCATGCTGTTCCTGTCCTGGGAGTGTTTGATGTGGAAAGTGTAGAGGGAGCTTTACTCTGTATCTAACCCCGTGCTGTACATGTCCTGGGAGTGTTTGATGTGGACAGTGTAGAGGGAACTTTACTCTGTATCTAACCCTGTGATGTACCAGACTGGGAGTGATTGAAGGGGACAGTGTAGAGGGAGCGTCACTCTGTATCCAACCCCGTGCTCTACCTGTCCTGGGAGTGTTTGATGGGGTCCGTGTAGAGGAAGCTTTACTCTGTATCTTACCCCGTGCTGTACCTGTCCTCGGAGTGTTTGAAGGGGACGGTGTAGAGGGTGCTTTGCTCTGTATCTAACCCCGTGCAGTACCTGCCCTGGGAGTGTTTGTCTCCATCAATGTAGAGGGAGATTTACTCTATATCTCACCCTGTTCTGTACCCGTCTTGAGAGTTTGGTGGGAACAGAGTAGAGGGAGCTTTACTCTGTCTCTAACCCCGTTCTGTACCTGTTCTGGAATTGTTTGATGGGGAGTGTGTAGAGGGCGATCTACTCTGTATCTAACCCCTTTATGTACCTGTCCTGGGAGTGTTTGTTGGGGACAGTGTAGAGGGAGATTTACTCTGTATCTAACCCCGTGCTGTACCTGTTCTGGGATTGTTTGATGGAGACAGTGTCGAGGGAGCTTTACTCTGTATCTAACCCCGTGCTGTAGCAGTCCTGGGAGTGTTTGAAGGGGACGGTGTAGAGGGAGATTTCCTCTGTATCTAACCCCGTGCTTTGCCTGTCCTGGGAGTGTTTGATGGGGACAGTGTAGAGGGAGATTTACTCTGTATCTGACTCCGTGCTGTACCTGTCCTGGGAGTCTTTGATGGGGACAGTGTAGAGGGAGCTTTACTCTGTATCTAACCCCATGCTGTACCTGTCCTGGGATTGTTTGATGGGGACAGTGTAGAGGGAGCTTTACTCAGTATCTCACCCCGTGCTGTCCCTGTCCTGGGAGTGTTTGATGGGGATGGTGCAGAGGTAGATTTACTCTGTATCTAACCCCGTGCTGTAGCAATCCTGGGATTGTTTGATGGGGACAGTGTAGAGGGAGATTTATTCTGTATCCAACGCCGTGCTGTACCCGTCCTGGGACTGTTTGATGGGGACAGTGTAGAGGGAGATTTACTCTGTATCTAAGCCCGTGCTGTAACAGACTGGGTGTGTTTGAAGGGGACGGTGTAGAGGGTGCTTTGGTCTGTATCTAACCCCGTGCTGTACCTGTCCTGGCAGTGTTTGATGGGCACAGTTTAGAGGGAGATTTACTCTGTATCTACCTCCGTGCTGTACCTGTCCTGGGAGTGTTTGATGGGGACAGTGTAGAGGGAGTTTTACTCTGTATCCAACCCCGTGCTGTACCTGTCCTGGGAGTGTTTGATGGAGACAATGTAGAGGGAGCTTTACTCTGTATCAAACCCCGTGCTGTGCCTGTCCTGGGAGTGTTTGATGGGAACAGTGTAGAGGGAGCTTTACTCTGTATTTAAACCCGTGCTGTACCTGTCCCGGGAGTGTTTGATGGGCATGGTGTAGACGAGCTTTACTCTGTATCTAAACCCATGCTGTAACTGTCCTGGGAGTGCTTGATGGGGAAAGTGTAGAGGGAGATTTACTCTGTATCTAACCCCGTGCTGTACCTGTCCTGGGATTGTTTGATGGAGACAGTGTCGAGGGAGCTTTACTCTGAATCTCACCCCATGCTGTAACTGTCCTGGGAGTGTTTGATGGGGACTGTGTAGAGGGAGCGTCACTCTGTATCCAACCCCGTGCTCTACCTGTCCTGGGAGTGTTTGATGGGGTCCGTGTAGAGGAAGCTTTACTCTGTATCTTACCCCGTGCTGTACCTGTCCTCGGAGTGTTTGAAGGGGACGGTGTAGAGGGAGCTTTACTCTGTATCTAACCCCGTGCTGTACCTGTCCTCGGAGTGTTTGATGGAGACAGTGTAGAGGGAGCTTTACTCTGTATCTAACCCCATGCTGTAACTGTCCTGGGAGTGTTTGATGGGGACAGTGTAGAGGGAGATTTACTCTATATCTCACCCTGTTCTGTACCCGTCCTAGGAGAGTTTGATGGGGACAGTGTAGAGGGAGATTTACTCTGTATCTAACCCCGTGCTGTACCTGTTCTGGGATTGTTTGATGGAGACAGTGTCGAGGGAGCTTTACTCTGTATCTCACCCCATGCTGTAACTGTCCTGGGAGTGTTTGATGGGGACGGTGTGGAGGGAGAATTACTCTGTATCTAACCCCGTGCTGTAGCAGTCCTGGGAGTGTTTGAAGGGGACGGTGGAGAGGGAGATTTCCTCTGTATCTAACCCCGTTATGTACCTTTCCTGGGAGTGTTTGTTGGGGAGAGTGTAGAGGGAGCTTTACTCTGTATCTCACCCCGTGATGTACCTGTCCTGGGAGTGTTTGATGGGGATGGTGTAGAGGGAGCTATACTCTGTATCTAACCACGTGCTGTACCTGTCCTGGGACTGTTTGATGGGGACAGTGCAGAGGTAGATTTACTCTGTATCGAGCCCCGTGCTGTATCTGTCCTGGGAGTGTTTGATGGGTACGGTGTAGAGGGAGATTTACTCTGTATCCAACCCCGTGCTGTACCTGTCCTGGGAGTGTTTGAAGGGGACAGTGTAGAGGAAGCTTTACTCTGTATCCATCCCCGTGCTGTAACTGTCCTGGAGTGTTTGATGGGGACAGTGTAGAGGAAGCTTTACTCTGTATCTAACCTCGTGCTGTACCTGTCCTGGGAGTGTTTGATGGGGACAGTGTATAGGGATATTTACTCTTTATCTAAGCCCGTGCTGTACCTTTCCTGGGAGTGTTTGACGGGGACAGTGTGGAGGGAAGTTTACTCTGTATCTAACCCCGTGCTGTACCTGTCCTGGGAGTGTTTGATGGGGACAGTGTAGAGGGAGATTTACTCTGTATCTAACCCCGTGCTGTCCATGTCTTGGGAGTGTTTGATGGGGACAGTGTAGAGGGAGATTTACTCTGTATCTAATACTGTGCTGCACCTGTCCTGGGAGTGTTTGATGGGGACAGTGTAGAGGGAGCTTTACTCTGTATCTCACCCTGTGCTGTACCCGTCCTGGGAGAGTTTGATGGGGACAGTGTAGAGGGAGCTTTACTCTGTATCTCACCCTGTGCTGTAGCCGTCCTGGGAGAGTTTGATGGGGACAGTGTAGAGGGAACTTTACTCTGTATCTTACCCCGTTCTGTACCTGTCCTGGAAGTGTTTGTTGGGGAGAGTGTAGATGGAGCTTTACTCTTTATCGAACCCCGTGCTGTAACTGTCCCGGGAGTGTTTGTTGGGCATGGTGTAGACGAGCTTTACTCTTTATCTAAACCCATGCTGTTCCTGTCCTGGGAGTGTTTGATGTGGAAAGTGTAGAGGGAGCTTTACTCTGTATCTAACCCCGTGCTGTACATGTCCTGGGAGTGTTTGATGTGGACAGTGTAGAGGGAACTTTACTCTGTATCTAACCCTGTGATGTACCAGACTGGGAGTGATTGAAGGGGACAGTGTAGAGGGAGCGTCACTCTGTATCCAACCCCGTGCTCTACCTGTCCTGGGAGTGTTTGATGGGGTCCGTGTAGAGGAAGCTTTACTCTGTATCTTACCCCGTGCTGTACCTGTCCTCGGAGTGTTTGAAGGGGACGGTGTAGAGGGTGCTTTGCTCTGTATCTAACCCCGTGCAGTACCTGCCCTGGGAGTGTTTGTCTCCATCAATGTAGAGGGAGATTTACTCTATATCTCACCCTGTTCTGTACCCGTCTTGAGAGTTTGGTGGGAACAGAGTAGAGGGAGCTTTACTCTGTCTCTAACCCCGTTCTGTACCTGTTCTGGAATTGTTTGATGGGGAGTGTGTAGAGGGCGATCTACTCTGTATCTAACCCCTTTATGTACCTGTCCTGGGAGTGTTTGTTGGGGACAGTGTAGAGGGAGATTTACTCTGTATCTAACCCCGTGCTGTACCTGTTCTGGGATTGTTTGATGGAGACAGTGTCGAGGGAGCTTTACTCTGTATCTAACCCCGTGCTGTAGCAGTCCTGGGAGTGTTTGAAGGGGACGGTGTAGAGGGAGATTTCCTCTGTATCTAACCCCGTGCTTTGCCTGTCCTGGGAGTGTTTGATGGGGACAGTGTAGAGGGAGATTTACTCTGTATCTGACTCCGTGCTGTACCTGTCCTGGGAGTCTTTGATGGGGACAGTGTAGAGGGAGCTTTACTCTGTATCTAACCCCATGCTGTACCTGTCCTGGGATTGTTTGATGGGGACAGTGTAGAGGGAGCTTTACTCAGTATCTCACCCCGTGCTGTCCCTGTCCTGGGAGTGTTTGATGGGGATGGTGCAGAGGTAGATTTACTCTGTATCTAACCCCGTGCTGTAGCAATCCTGGGATTGTTTGATGGGGACAGTGTAGAGGGAGATTTATTCTGTATCCAACGCCGTGCTGTACCCGTCCTGGGACTGTTTGATGGGGACAGTGTAGAGGGAGATTTACTCTGTATCTAAGCCCGTGCTGTAACAGACTGGGTGTGTTTGAAGGGGACGGTGTAGAGGGTGCTTTGGTCTGTATCTAACCCCGTGCTGTACCTGTCCTGGCAGTGTTTGATGGGCACAGTTTAGAGGGAGATTTACTCTGTATCTACCTCCGTGCTGTACCTGTCCTGGGAGTGTTTGATGGGGACAGTGTAGAGGGAGTTTTACTCTGTATCCAACCCCGTGCTGTACCTGTCCTGGGAGTGTTTGATGGGGACAGTGTAGAGGAAGCTTTACTCTGTATCTTACCCCGTGCTGTACCTGTCCTGGGAGTGTTTGAAGGGGATGGTATAGAGGGTGCTTTGCTCTGTATCTAAACCCGTGCTTTACCTGTCCTGGGAGTGATTGATGGGGACAGTGTAGAGGGAGCTTTACTCTGTATCTAACTCCGTGCTGTCCCTGTCCTGGGAGTGTTTGATGGGGACAGTGTAGAGGGAGCTTTACTCTATTTAACCCCGTTCTGTACCTGTCCTGGGAGTGTTTGATGGGGACAGTGTAGAGGGAGGATTACTCTGTATCTAACCCCGTGCTGCACCTGTCCTGGGAGTGTGTGATGGGGACATTGTAGAGGGAGCTTTACTCTGTATCTAACCCCTTGCGGTACCTATCCTGGGAGTGTTTGATGGGGACAGTGTAGAAGGAGCTTTACTCTGTATCTCACCCTGTGCTGTACCTGTCCTGTGAGTGTTTGATGGGGAGCGTGTAGAGGGAGCTTTTCTCTGTATCTAACCCCGTTCTGTACCTGTCCTGGAAGTGTTTGATGGGGAGCGTGTAGAGGGAGCTTTACTCTGTATCCAACCCCGTGCTGTACCTGTCCAGGGAGTGTTTGATGGGCATGGTGTAGACGAGCTTTACTCTGTTTCTAAACCCATGCTGTAACTGTCCTGGGCGTGTGTAATGGGGATAGTGTAGAAGGAGATTTACTCTGTATCTAACCTCGTGCTGTACCTGTCCTGGGAGTGTTTGATGGGCATGGTGTAGACGAGCTTTACTCTGTATCTAATCCCATGCTGTAACTGTCATCGAAGTGTTTGATGGGGACGGTGTAGAGGGAGTTTTACTCTGTACCTAACCCCGTGCTGTACCTGTCCTGGGAGTGTTTGATGGGGACGGTGTAGAGGGAGAATTACTCTGTATCTAAACCTGTGCTGTACCTGTCCTGGGACTGTTTGATGGGAACAGTGCAGAGGTAGATTTACTCGGTATCTAACCCCGTGCTGCAGCTGTCCTGGGAGTGTTTGATGGGTACGGTGTAGAGGGAGATTTACTCTGTATGTAACCCCGTGCTGTAACTGTCCTGGGAGTGTTTGATGGGGACAGTGTAGCAGGAGAATTACTCTTTAGCTAAACCCGTGCTGTACCTGTCCTGGGAGTGTTTGATGGGGACAGTGTAGAGGGAGATTTACTCTGTATCTAACCCCGTGCTGTACCTGTCCTTGGCGTGTTTGATGGGGACAGTGTAGAGGGAGATTTACTCTGTATCTAACTCCGTGCTGCACCTGTCCTGGGAGTTTTTGATGGGGTCAGTGTAGAGGGAGTCTTACACTTTATCTAACCCCGTGCTGTACCTGTCCTGGGATTGTTTGATGGGGAAAGTGTAGAGGGAGCGTCACTCTGAAGCCAACCCCGTGCTGTATCTGTCCTGGGAATGTTTCAAGGGGACGGTGTAAAGGGTGCTTTGCTCTGTATCTAACCCCGTGCTGTACCTGTCCTGGGAGTGTTTGATGGAGACAGTGTAGAGGGAGCTTTACTCTGTATCTAACCCCATGCTGTACCTGTCTTGGGAGTGTTTGATGGGGACAGTGTAGAGGGAGCTTTACTCTGTATCTAACCCCATGCTGTACCTGTCTTGGGAGTGTTTGATGGGGACAGTGTAGAGGGAGCTTTACTCTGTATCTAACTCCGTGCTGTCCCTGTCCTGGGAGTGTTTGATGGGGACAGTGTAGAGGGAGCTTTACTCTATCTAACCCCGTGCTGTACCTGTCCTGGGAGTGTTTGATGGGGACTGTCTAGAGGGAGATTTACTCTTTATCTAAGCCCGTGCTGTACCTGTCCTGGGAGTGTTTGATGGGGACAGTGAGGAGGGAGGTTTACTCTATCTAACCCCGTGCTGTACCTGTCCTGGGAGTGTTTGATGGGGACAGTGTAGAGGGAGGTTTACTCTGTATCTAACCCCGTGCTGCACCTGTCCTGGGAGTGTTTGATGGGGAAAGTGTAGAGGGAGCTTTAGTCTGGATCTAACCCTGTGCTGTACCTGTCCTTGGAGTGTTTGATGGGGACAGTGTAGAGGGAGCTTTTCTCTGTATCTCACCCTGTGCTGTTCTCGTCCTGGGAGAGTTTGATGGGGACACTGTAGAGGTTGCTTTACTCTGTATCTAACCCCATTCTGTACCTGTCCTGGGAGTGTTTGTTGGGGAGAGTGTAGAGGGAGCTTTACTCTGTATCTAACCCCGTGCTGTACCTGTCCAGGGAGTGTTTGATGGGAGTGGTGTAGACGAGCTGTACTCTGTATCTAAACCCATGCTGTAACTGTCCTGGGAGTGTTTGATGGGGACAGTGTAGAGGGAGATTTACTCTGTATCTAAACCCATGCTGTAACTGTCCTGGGAGTGTTTGTTGGAGATACTGTAGAGGGAGCTTTACTCTGTATCTAACCCCGTGCTGTACCTGTCCTGGGAGTGTTTGATGGGGACAGTGTAGAGGGAGATTTACTCTGTATCAAACACCGTGCAGTACCTGTCCTGGGAGTGTTTGATGGGAACAGTGTAGAGGGAGCTTTACTCTTTATTTAACCCCGTGCTGAATCTGTCCTGGGAGTGTTTGATCGGGGCAGTATACTGGGAGCTTTACTGTGTATCTAACACCGTGCAGTACCTGTCCCGAGAGTGTTTGATGGGGACGGTGTAGAGGGAGCTTTACTCTGTATCTAAACCCATGCTGTAACTGTCGTGGGAGTGTTTGTTTGGGAAAGTGTAGAGGGAGATTTACTCTGTATCTAACCCCGTGCTGTACCTGTCCTGGGATTGTTTGATGGAGACAGTGTCGAGGGAGCTTTACTCTCTATCTAACCCCATGCTGTACCTGTCCTGGGAGTGTTTGATGGGGACAGTGTAGAGGGAGATTTACTCTGTATCTAACCCCATGCTGTACCAGTCCTGGGAGTGTCTGAAGGGGACGGTGTAGAGGGAGCTTTGCTCTGTATCTAACCCCGTGCTGTAACTGTCCTCGGAGTGTTTGATGGGGACAGTGTAGAGGGAGATTTACTCTGTATCTAACTCCGTGCTGTACCTGTGCTGGGTGTGTTTGATGGGGACAGTGTAGAGGGAGCTTTACTCTGTATCTAACTCCGTTATGTAACTGTCCTGGGAGTTTTTGATGTGGACAGTGGAGAGGGAGCTTTACTCTGTATCTAACCCCGTGATGTAACTGTCCTGGGAGTTTTTGATGGCGACAGTGGAGAGGGAACTTTACTCTGTATCTAACCCCGTTATGTACCTGTGCTGGGAGTGTTTGTTGGGGAGAGTGTAGAGGGAACTTTACTCTGTATCTCACCCCGTGCTGTACCTGTCCTGGGAGTGTTGGATGGGGACAGTGTAGAGGAAGCTTTACTCTGTATCTAACCCCGTGCTGTACCTGTCCTGGGAGTGTTTGATGGGCATGGCGTAGACGAGCTTTACTCAGTGTCGAAACCCATGATGTAACTGTCCTCGGAGTGTTTGATGGGGGAAGTGTAGAGGGAGATTTACTTGTATCTAACCCTATGCTGTACCTGTGCTGGGATTGTTTGATGGAGACAGTGTAGAGGGAGCTTTACTCTGTATCTTACCCCATGCTGTAACTGTCCTGGCACTGTTTGATGGGGACGGTGTAGACGGAGTTTAACTCTGTACCTAACCCCATGCTGTACCTGTCCTGGTAGTTTTTGATGTGGACAGTGTAGAGGGAGCTTTACTCTATCTAACCCAGTGCTGTACTGGTTCTGGGAGTGTTTGATGGGGACAGTGTAGAGGGTGCTTCACTCTGTATCTAACCCCGTGCTGTACCTGTCCTGGGAGTGTTTGATGGGGACGGTGTAGAGGGAGATTTACTCTGTATCCAACCTCGTGCTGTACCTGTCCTGGGAGTGTTTAATGGAGACTGTGAAGAGGTAGCTTTACTCTGTATCTAGCCCCATGCTTTACCTGTCCTGGGAGTTTTTAATGGAGACAGTGTAGAGGGAGCTTTACTCTGTATCTAACCCCATGCTGTAACTGTCCTGGGAGTGTTTTATGGGGCAGTGTACAGGAAGCTTTACTCTCTATCTAACCCCGTACTGTACCTGTCCTGGGAGTGTGTGATGGGGACAGTGTAGAGGGAGCTTTACTCTTTATCTAACCACGTGCTGTACCTGTCCTGGGACTGTTTGATGGGAACAGTGTAGAGGGAGCTTTACTCTGTATCTAACCCCGTGCTGTACCTGTCCTGGGAGTGTTTGATGGGGACGGTGTAGACGGAGCTTTACTTTGTATCTAACTCCGTGCTGTTCCTGTCCTGGGAGTGTTTGATGGGGAAAGTGTGGAGGGAGCTTTACTCTGTATCTAACCCCGTGCTGTACCTGTCCTGGGAGTGTTTGATGGGGACAGTGTAGAGGGAGCTTTACTCTGTATCCAACCCCGTGCTGTACCTGTCCTGGGAGTGTTAGATGGGAACAGTGTAGAGGGAGCTTTACTCTTTATTTAACCCCGTGCTGTACCTGTCCTGGGAGTTTTTGATCGGGGCAGTATAGTGGGAGCTTTACTGTGTATCTAACCCTGTGCTGTACCTGTCCCCGTATTGTTTGATGGGCATCGTGCAGACGAGCATTACTCTGTATCTAAAACCATGCTGTAACTGTCCTGGGAGTCTTTGATGGGGACAGTGTAGAGGGAGATTTACTTGGTATCTAACCCCGTGCTGTACCTGTCCTGGGAGTGTTTGAAGGGGACGGTGTAGAGGGAGCTTTGCTCTGTATCTAAACCCGTGCTGTACCTGTCCTGGGAGTGTTTGATGGGGACAGTGTAGAGGGAGATTTACTCTGTATCTAACTCCGTGCGGTACCTGTCCTGGGAGTGTTTGATGGGGACAGTGGAGAGGGAGCTTTACTCTGTATCTAACCCCGTTATGTACCTGTCCTGGGAGTGTTTGATGGGGACGGTGTAGAGGGAGCATTACTCTGTATCTCACCCCGTGCTGTACCTGTCCTGGGAGTGTTTGATGGTGACAGTGCAGAGGGAGATTTACTCTGTATCTAACCCCGTGCTGTACCTGTCCTGGGAGTCTTTGATGGGGACAGTGTAGAGGGAGATTTACTTGGTATCTAACCCCGTGCTGTACCTGTCCTGGGAGTGTTTGAAGGGGACGGTGTAGAGGGAGCTTTGCTCTGTATCTAAACCCGTGCTGTACCTGTCCTGGGAGTGTTTGATGGGGACAGTGTAGAGGGAGATTTACTCTGTATCTAACTCCGTGCGGTACCTGTCCTGGGAGTGTTTGATGGGGACAGTGGAGAGGGAGCTTTACTCTGTATCTAACCCCGTTATGTACCTGTCCTGGGAGTGTTTGATGGGGACGGTGTAGAGGGAGCATTACTCTGTATCTCACCCCGTGCTGTACCTGTCCTGGGAGTGTTTGATGGTGACAGTGCAGAGGGAGATTTACTCTGTATCTAACCCCGTGCTGTACCTGTCCTGGGAGTGTTTGATGGGTACGGTGTAGAGGGAGATTTTCTCTGTATCCAACCCCGTGCTGTACCTGTCCTGGGAGTGTTGGATGGGGACAGTGTAGAGGAAGCTTTACTCTGTATCTAACCCCGTGCTGTACCTTTCCTGGGAGTGTTCGATGTGGACAATGTGGAGGGAGGTTTACTCAATCTAACCCCGTGCTGTACCTGTCTTGGGCATGTTTGATGGGGACAGTGTAGAGGGAGGTTTACTCTGTATCTAACCCCGTGCTGTCCCTCTCTTCGGAGTGTTTGATGGGGACAGTGTAGAGGTGGATTTACGCTGTATCTAACTCCGTGCTGCACCTGTCCTGCGAGTTTTTGATGGGGTCTGTGTAGAGGGAGCTTTACACTGCATCTAACCCCGTGCTGTACCTGTCCTGGGAGTTTTTGATATGGACAGTGTAGAGGGAGCTTTACTCTGTATCTCACCCTGTGCTGTACCCGTCCTGGGAGAGTTTGATAGGGACAGTGTAGTGGGAACTTTACTCTGTATCTAACCCCGTTCTGTACCTGTCCTGGCAGTATTTGATGGGGACGGTGTAGACGAGCTTTACTCTTTATCTAGACCCATGCTGTAAATGTCCTGGGAGTGTTTGATGGGGACAGTGTAGAGGGAGCTTTGCTCTGTATCTAACCCCGTGCTGTACCTGTCCTGGGAGTGTTTGATGGGGACAGTGTAAAGGGAGATTTTATCTGTATCTAACCCTGTGCTGTACCTGTCCGGGGAGTGTTTGATGGGGACAGTGTAGAGGGAGCTTTACTCTGTATCTAACCCCGTGCTGTACTTGTCCTGGGAGTGTTTGATGGCTACGGTGTAGATGGAGATTTACTTTGTATCCAACCCCTTGCTGTACCTGTCCTGGGAGTGTTTGATGAGGACAGTGTAGAGGATGCTTTACTCTGTATCTTACCCCATGCTGTACCTGTCCTGGGAGTATTTGATGGGGACAGTGTAGAGGGAGATTTACTCTTTATCTAAGCCCGTGCTGTAACTGTCCTGGTTGTGTTTGATGGGGATTGTGTCGAGGGAGATCTACTCTGTATCTAACCCCGTTATGTACCTGTCCTGGGATTGTTTGATGGGGATAGTGAAGAGGGAGATTTACTCTGTATCTAACCCCGTGCTGTACCTGTCCTGGGAGTGTTTGATGGGCATGGCGTAGACGAGCTTTACTCAGTATCTAAACCCATGATGTAACTGTCCTCGGACTGTTTGATGGGGGAAGTGTAGAGGGAGCTTTACTTGTATCTAACCCTATGCTGTACCTGTGCTGGGATTGTTTGATGGAGACAGTGTAGAGGGAGCTTTACTCTGTATCTTACCCCATGCTGTAACTGTCCTGGCACTGTTTGATGGGGACGGTGTAGACGGAGTTTAACTCTGTACCTAACCCCATGCTGTACCTGTCCTGGTAGTTTTTGATGTGGACAGTGTAGAGGGAGCTTTACTCTATCTAACCCAGTGCTGTACTGGTTCTGGGAGTGTTTGATGTGGACAGTGTAGAGGGTGCTTCACTCTGTATCTAACCCCGTGCTGTACCTGTCCTGGGAGTGTTTGATGGGGACGTTGTAGAGGGAGATTTACTCTGTATCCAACCTCGTGCTGTACCTGTCCTGGGAGTGTTTAATGGAGACTGTGAAGAGGTAGCTTTACTCTGTATCTAGCCCCATGCTTTACCTGTCCTGGGAGTTTTTAATGAAGACAGTGTAGAGGGAGCTTTACTCTGTATCTAACCCCATGCTGTAACTGTCCTGGGAGTGTTTTATGGGGCAGTGTACAGGAAGCTTTACTCTCTATCTAACCCCGTACTGTACCTGTCCTGGGAGTGTGTGATGGGGACAGTGTAGAGGGAGCTTTACTCTTTATCTAACCACGTGCTGTACCTGTCCTGGGACTGTTTGATGGGAACAGTGTAGAGGGAGCTTTACTCTGTATCTAACCCCGTGCTGTACCTGTCCTGGGAGTGTTTGATGGGGACGGTGTAGACGGAGCTTTACTTTGTATCTAACTCCGTGCTGTTCCTGTCCTGGGAGTGTTTGATGGGGAAAGTGTGGAGGGAGCTTTACTCTGTATCTAACCCCGTGCTGTACCTGTCCTGGGAGTGTTTGATGGGGACAGTGTAGAGGGAGCTTTACTCTGTATCCAACCCCGTGCTGTACCTGTCCTGGGAGTGTTAGATGGGAACAGTGTAGAGGGAGCTTTACTCTTTATTTAACCCCGTGCTGTACCTGTCCTGGGAGTTTTTGATCGGGGCAGTATAGTGGGAGCTTTACTGTGTATCTAACCCCGTGCTGTACCTGTCCCCGTATTGTTTGATGGGCATCGTGCAGACGAGCATTACTCTGTTTCTAAAACCATGCTGTAACTGTCCTGGGAGTGTTTGATGGGGACAGTGTAGAGGGAGATTTACTTGGTATCTAACCCCGTGCTGTACCTGTCCTGGGAGTGTTTGAAGGGGACGGTGTAGAGGGAGCTTTGCTCTGTATCTAAACCCGTGCTGTACCTGTCCTGGGAGTGTTTGATGGGGACAGTGTAGAGGGAGATTTACTCTGTATCTAACTCCGTGCGGTACCTGTCCTGGGAGTGTTTGATGGGGACAGTGGAGAGGGAGCTTTACTCTGTATCTAACCCCGTTATGTACCTGTCCTGGGAGTGTTTGATGGGGACGGTGTAGAGGGAGCATTACTCTGTATCTCACCCCGTGCTGTACCTGTCCTGGGAGTGTTTGATGGTGACAGTGCAGAGGGAGATTTACTCTGTATCTAACCCCGTGCTGTACCTGTCCTGGGAGTGTTTGATGGGTACGGTGTAGAGGGAGATTTTCTCTGTATCCAACCCCGTGCTGTACCTGTCCTGGGAGTGTTGGATGGGGACAGTGTAGAGGAAGCTTTACTCTGTATCTAACCCCGTGCTGTACCTTTCCTGGGAGTGTTCGATGTGGACAGTGTGGAGGGAGGTTTACTCAATCTAACCCCGTGCTGTACCTGTCTTGGGCATGTTTGATGGGGACAGTGTAGAGGGAGGTTTACTCTGTATCTAACCCCGTGCTGTCCCTCTCTTCGGAGTGTTTGATGGGGACAGTGTAGAGGTGGATTTACGCTGTATCTAACTCCGTGCTGCACCTGTCCTGCGAGTTTTTGATGGGGTCTGTGTAGAGGGAGCTTTACACTGCATCTAACCCCGTGCTGTACCTGTCCTGGGAGTTTTTGATATGGACAGTGTAGAGGGAGCTTTACTCTGTATCTCACCCTGTGCTGTACCCGTCCTGGGAGAGTTTGATAGGGACAGTGTAGTGGGAACTTTACTCTGTATCTAACCCCGTTCTGTACCTGTCCTGGCAGTATTTGATGGGGACGGTGTAGACGAGCTTTACTCTTTATCTAGACCCATGCTGTAAATGTCCTGGGAGTGTTTGATGGGGACAGTGTAGAGGGAGCTTTGCTCTGTATCTAACCCCGTGCTGTACATGTCCTGGGAGTGTTTGATGGGGACAGTGTAAAGGGAGATTTTATCTGTATCTAACCCTGTGCTGTACCTGTCCGGGGAGTGTTTGATGGGGACAGTGTGGAGGGAGCTTTACTCTGTATCTAACCCCGTGCTGTACTTGTCCTGGGAGTGTTTGATGGCTACGGTGTAGATGGAGATTTACATTTTTATCCAACCCCGTGCTGTACCTGTCCTGGGAGT
>NW_027599750.1:0-22245 GCF_964194155.1 Cetorhinus maximus
GTCATTTCTGGGGGAGGGTGTGTTTTCTGGGGGAGGGGCTGGTTTCTCGTAGAGGATGTCGTTTATAGGAGAGGGAGTGGTTTCTGGGGGAGGGTGTGGTTTCTGGGGGAGGGTTTGCTTTCTGGGGGAGGGTGTGGTTTCTGGGGGAGGGTGTGATTTCTGGGGGAGGGTGTGATTTCTGGGGGTGGGTGTGTTTTCTGGCATTGGGTGAGGTTTCTGGGAGAAGGTGTGGTTTCTGGAGGAGGGTGTGGTTTCTGGGGTAGGTGAGGTTTCTGGGAGAAGGTGTCGTTTCTGGGGGTGGGTGTGTTTTCTGGGGCAAGGGGATGGTTTCTAGCGGCAGGGTGTGGATTCTGGTGTATGCTGAGGTTTCTGGGGGTAGGGGGTGGTTTCTGGGGGAAGGTTCGGTTTCTGGGGTCAGGGGTGTGGTTTCTGGGGGAGGGTGTGGTTTCTGGGGGAGGGTGTGGTTTCTGGGGGAGGGTGTGGTTTCTGGGGGAGGGTGTGGTTTCTGGGGGTGGGTGTGGTTTCTGGGGGAGGGTGTAGTTTCTGAGGGAGGTTGTGGTTTCTGGGGGAGGGTGTGGTTTCTGGGGGAGGGTGTGATATCTGGGGGTGGGTATGGTTTTTTGGGGGTAGGGGGTGGTTTCTGGCGGAGAGTTCGTTTTCTGGGGTCAGGGGTGTGGTTTCTGGGGGCGGGTTTGCTTTCTGGGGGATGGTGTGGTTCTCTGGTGAAGGCTGTGGTTTCTGGGAGGGGGTGGTCTCTGGGGAGTGTGTGGTTTCTGGGAGCAGGGTGTGGTGTATGGGGAGGGTGTGGTTTCTCGGGGAGGCTGTGATTTCTGGGGCAGGGTGTTGTTACTGGGGCAGGGTGTTGTTTCTGGGTGAGGGGTGATTTCTGGGGGAGGGGTGGTTTCTGAGAGAGGGTAAGATTTCTGGGTAGGGTGTTGTTTCTGCGGCAGGGTGCTGTTTCTGGGGGAGGGGTGATTTCAGGGGCAGGGGGTGGTTTCTGTGGGAGGGTGATGTTTCTGTTGCCAGGATGTGGTTTCTGGGGGCAAGGAGTGGTTTCTTAGGGAGGGTGTGGTTTCTGGGGCCAGGATGTGGATTCTGGGGGATGGTGTGTTTTTTTTTGCAGGGGGTGGTTTCTGGGCGTGGGGGTGGTTTCTGGGGAAGGGGTGATTTTTGGGGGCAGGGGATGGTTTGTGTGGGTGGGTGTGGTTTCTGGGGGAGGGGTGGTTTTTGGGCGGAAGGGGGTGGTTTTTGGGGGTGGGTGTGGTGTCTGAGGGAGAGGTGGTTTTTGTGGGAAGGGGGTGGTATTTGGGGGTTGGTGTGGTTTCTGAGGGAGGGGTGGTTTTTGGGGGGAAGGGGGTGGTTTTTGGGGGAGAGTTTGGTTTCTGAGTTAGGTTGTGTCTTTTGGGGCTGGGGGTGGTTTCTGGGGGAGTGTGTGGTTTCTGGGGATGGGCGTGGTTTCTGGGGGAGGGTGTGGTTTCTGGGGGTGAGTGTGGTTTCTCGGGGAGGATGTCGTTTCTGGGGGAGTGTGTGGTTTCTGGGGATGGGTGTGGTTTCTGGGCGAGGGTGTGCTTTCTGGGCGAGGGTGTGCTTTCTGGGGGAGGATGTGGTTTCTGGGGTAGGGAGTTGTTTCTGGGGGAGGGAGTGGTTTCTGGGGATGGGTGTGGTTTCTGGGGGTGAGTGTGATTTCTGGGGGAGTGGGTGGTTTCTCGGGGTTGATGTCGTTTCTGGGGGAGGGTGTGGTTTCTGGGGTAGGGTGTGATTTCTGGGGGAGGGTGTGGTTTCTGGGGGAGGGTTTGGTTTCTGGGGGAGGGTGTGGTTTCTGGGGGAGGGTATGGTTTCTGGGGGAGGGTTTGGTTTCTGGGGGAGGGTGTGGTTACTGGAGCCAGGATAGCGGTTCTGGGGAAGGCGGTCGTTTTTAGGGGAGGGGGTGGATTCTCGCGGCATTGGTTTGGTTTTGGGGGCAAGGCGTGGTTTCTGTGGGAGGGTGTGGTTTCTGGGCAGGGTGTGGTTTCTGGGGTGGATGTGCTTACTGGGGAAGGTGTGGTGTCAGGGGTGTGTGGGGTTTCTGGGGCTGGTTGTGGTTTCTGGGGGTGGGTGTGGTTTCTGGGGGTGGGTGTGGTTTCTGGGGGTGGGTGTGGTTTCTGGGGGTGGTTGTGCTTTCTGGGGGAGTGGCTGTTTTCTCTGGGAGGATGTCGTTTATGGGGGAGGGTGTGGTTTCTGGGGGAGTGTGTGGTTTATAGGGGAGGGTGTGGTTTATAGGGGAGGGTGTGGTTTCTGGGGGAGGGTGTGGGTTCTGGGGGAGGGTGTGGCTTCTGTGGGAGGGTGTGATTTCTGGGGTAGAGTGTGTTTTCTGGCGTTGGGTGAGGTTTCTGGGAGAAGGTGTGGTTTCTGGGGTAGATGAGGTTTCTGGGAGAAGGTGTGGTTTCTGGGGGAGGGTCTGGTTTCTGGGGCAAGGGGGTGGTTTCTAGCGGCAGGGTGTGGATTCTGGTGCATGGTGAGGTTTCTGGAGGTAGGGGGTGGTTTCTGGTGTAAGGTTCGGTTTAAGGGGTCAGGGGTGTGGTTTCTGGGGGACGGTGTGGTTTCTGGGTGTGAATGTGGTTTCTGAAGGAGGGTGTGGTTTCTGGGGGACGGTGTGGTTTCTGGGGGAGGGTGTGGTTTCTGGGGGAGGGTGTGGTTTCTGGGGGAGGGTGTGGTTTTTGGGGGAGGGTGTGGTTTCTGGGGGAATGTGTGGTTTCTGGGGGAGGGTGTGGTTTCTGGGGGAGGGTGTGGTTTCTGGGTGAGGGTGTGGTTTCTGGGGGTGGGTGTGGTTTCGGGGGGAGGGTGTGGTTTCGGGGGGAGGGTGTGGTTTCTGGGGCAGGGTGTGGTTTCTGGGGGAGGGTGTGGTTTCTGGGGGAGGTTGTGGTTTCTGGGGGAGGGTGTGGTTTCTGGGGGTTGGTGTGGTTTCTGGGGCAGGGTGTGGTTTCTGGGGCAGGGTGAGGGGTATGGGGATGGTGTGGTTTCTCGGCGAAGCTGTGATTTCTGGGGCAGGGTGTTGTTACTGGGGCAGGGTGTTGTTTCTGGGAGAGGGGTGATTTCTGGGGAAGGGGTGGTTTCTGAGAGAGGGTAAGATTTCTGGGTAGGGTGCTGTATCTGCGGCAGGGTGTGGTTTCAGGGGGAGGGTGTGGTTTCTGGGGTAGGGTGATGTTTCTTGTGCCAGGATGTGGTTTCTGGGGGAGGGTGTGGTTTCTGGGGGAGGGTGATGTTTCTTGTGCCAGGATGTGGTTTCTTGGGGCCAGGAGTGGTTTCTTAGGGAGGGTGTGGTATCTGGGGCCAGGATGTGGATTCTGGGGGATGGTGTGTTTTTTTGGGCAGGGGGTGGTTTCTGTGGAAGGGGTGATTTTTGGGGGCAGGGGATGTTTTGTGGGGGTGGGTGTGGTGTCTGGGGGAGGGGTGGTTTTTGGGGGGAAGGGGATGGTTTTTGGGGGAGGGTGTGGTATCTGAGGTAGGTTGTGTCTTCTGGGGGTGGGGGTGGTTTTTGGGGGAGGGTGTGGTTTCTGTGGGTCGGTGTGGTTTCTGGGGGAGGGTGTGGTTTCTGGGGGTGAGTGTGCTTTCTGGGGGAGGGTGAGGTTTCTGGGGAAGGGGGTGGTTTCTGGGGGAGCGTGTGGTTTCTGGGGAGGGTGTGGTTTCTGGGGGTGAGTGTGCTTTCTGGGGGAGGGTGTGGTTTCTGGGGATGGGTGTGGTTTCTGGGGGAGGGTGTGGTTTCTGGGGATGGGTGTGCTTTCTGGGGGTGAGTGTGCTTTCTGGGGGAGGGTGTGGTTTCTGGGGATGGGTGTTGTTTCTGGGGGAGGGTGTGGTTTCTTGGGATGGGTGTTGTTTCTGGGGGAGGGTGAGGTTTCTGGGGAAGGGGGTGGTTTCTGGGGGAGTGTGTGGTTTCCTGGGAGGTTGTGGTTTCTGGGGGTGAGTGTGCTTTCTGGGGGAGGGTGTGGTTTCTGGGGATGGGAGTGGTTCTCGGGGTGGGTGTGGTTTCTGGGGGAGGGTGTGGTTTCTGGGGAGGGTGTGGTTTCTGGGGAGGGTGTGGTTTCTGGGGGTGGGTGTGGTTTCTGGGAGAGGGTGTGGTTTCTGGGGGTGGATGTCGTTTCTGGGGGAGGGTGTGGTTTCTGTGGATTGGTGTGGTTTCTGGGGGCGGGTGTGGTTTCTGGGGATGGTGTGGTTTCTGGGGGTGGGTGTGGTTTCTGGGAGAGGGTGTTGTTTCTCGGGGAGGATGTCATTTCTGGGGGAGGGTTTGGATTCTGAGAGAGGGTGTGGTTTCTCGGGGAGGATGTCGTTTCTGGGGGAGGGTGAGCTTTCTGGGGATGGGTGAGGTTTCTGGGGATGGGTGTGGATTCGGGTGGGAGGGTGTCGTTTCTGGGGGAGGGTTGATTTCTGGGGGAGGGGGTGGTTTTTGTGGGATGGTGTGGTTTCTGGGGGAGGGTGTGGTTACTGGGGGAGGGTGATGTTTCTTGTGCCAGGATGTGGTTTCTTGGAGCCAGGAGTGGTTTCTTAGGGAGGGTGTGGTATCTGGGGCCAGGATGTGGATTCTGGGGGATGGTGTGTTTTTTTGGGCAGGGGGTGGTTTCTGTGGAAGGGGTGATTTTTGGGGGCAGGGGATGGTTTGTGGGGGTGGGTGTGGTGTCTGGGGGAGGGGTGGTTTTTTGGGGGAAGGGGATGGTTTTTGGGGGAGGGTGTGGTATCTGAGGTAGGTTGTGTCTTCTGGGGGTGGGGGTGGTTTTTGGGGGAGGGTGTGGTTTGTGTGGGTGGGTGAGGTTTCTGGGGGAGCGTGTGGTTTCTGGGGGTGAGTGTGCTTTCTGGGGGAGGGTGAGGTTTCTGGGGAAGGGGGTGGTTTCTGGGGGAGCGTGTGGTTTCTGGGGAGGGTGTGGTTTCTGGGGGTGAGTGTGCTTTCTGGGGGAGGGTGTGGTTTCTGGGGAGGGTGTGGTTTCTGGGGGAGGGTGTGGTTTCTGGGGATGGGTGTGCTTTCTGGGGGTGAGTGTGCTTTCTGGGGGAGGGTGTGGTTTCTGGGGATGGGTGTTGTTTCTGGGGGAGGGTGTGGTTTCTTGGGATGGGTGTTGTTTCTGGGGGAGGGTGAGGTTTCTGGGGAAGGGGGTGGTTTCTGGGGGAGTGTGTGGTTTCCTGGGAGGTTGTGGTTTCTGGGGTGAGTGTGCTTTCTGGGGGAGGGTGTGGTTTCTGGGGATGGGAGTGGTTCTCGGGGTGGGTGTGGTTTCTGGGGTGAGTGTGCTTTCTGGGGGTGGGTGTGGTTTCTGGGGATGGGTGTGGTTTCTGGGGGAGGGTGTGGTTTCTGGGGAGGGTGTGGTTTCTGGGAGAGGGTGTGGTTTCTGGGGTGGATGTCGTTTCTGGGGTGGGTGTGGTTTCTGGGGGAGGGTGTGGTTTCTGTGGATTGGTGTGGTTTCTGGGGGCGGGTGTGGTTTCTGGGGATGGTGTGGTTTCTGGGGTTGGGTGTGGTTTCTGGGAGAGGGTGTTGTTTCTCGGGGAGGATGTCATTTCTGGGGGAGGGTTTGGATTCTGAGAGAGGGTGTGGTTTCTCGGGGAGGATGTCGTTTCTGGGGGAGGGTGAGCTTTCTGGGGATGGGTGAGGTTTCTGGGGATGGGTGTGGATTCGGGTGGGAGGGTGTCATTTCTGGGGGAGGGTTGATTTCTGGGGGAGGGGGTGGTTTTGTGGGATGGTGTGGTTTCTGGGGGAGGGTGTGGTTACTGGGGGAGGGTGATGTTTCTTGTGCCAGGATGTGGTTTCTGGGGGCAAGGAGTGGTTTCTTAGGGAGGATGTGGTATCTGGGGCCAGGATGTGGATTCTGGGGGATGGTTTGTTTTTTTGGGCAGGGGGTGGTTTCTGTGGAAAGGGTGATTTTTGGGGGCAGGGGATGTTTTGTGGGGGTGGGTGTGGTGTCTGGGGGAGGGGTGGTTTTAGGGTGGAAGGGTGTGGTATCTGAGGTAGGTTGTGTCTTCTGGGGGTGGGGGTGGTTTCTGGGGGAGGGTGTGGTATCTGTGGGTGGGTGTGGTTTCTGGGGGAGGGTGTGGTTTCTGGGGGTGAGTGTGCTTTCTGGGGGAGGGTGAGGTTTCTGGGGAAGGGGGTGGTTTGTGGGGGAGTGTGTGGTTTCTGGGGAGGGTGTGGTTTCTGATGGTGAGTGTGCTTTCTGGGAGTGGGTGTGGTTTCTGGGGATGGGTGTGGATTCTGGGGGAGGGTGTGGTTTCTGGGGATGGGTGTGCTTTCTGGGGGTGAGTGTGCTTTCTGGAGGAGGGTGTGGTTTCTGGGGATGGGTGATGTTTCTGGGGGAGGGTGTGGTTTCTGGGGATGGGTGTTGTTTCTGGGGGAGGGTGAGGTTTCTGGGGAAGGGGGTGGTTTCTGGGGGAGTGTGTGGTTTCTGGGGAGGTATGGTTTCTGGGGATGGGAGTGGTTCTCGGGGTGGGTGTGGTTTCTGGGGGTGAGTGTGCTTTCTGGGGGAGGGTGTCGTTTCTGGGGATGGGAGTGGTTCTCGGAGAGGGTGTGGTTTCTGTGGGTGAGTGTGCTTTCTGGGGGAGGGTGTGGTTTCTGGGGATGGGTGTGATTTCTGGGGGAGGGTGTGGTTTCTGGGGAGGGTGTGGTTTCTGGGGGTGAGCGTGGTTTCTGGGAGAGGGTGTGGATTCTCGGGGAGGATGTCGTTTCTGGGGGAGGGTGTGGTTTCTGGGGGAGGGTGTGGTTTCTGTGGATGGGTGTGGTTTCTGGGGGAGGGTGTGGTTTCTGGGGATGGTGTGGTTTCTGGGGGTGGGTGTGGTTTCTGGGAGAGGGTGTGGTTTCTCGGGGAGGATGTGGTTTCTGGAGGTGGGTGTGGTTTCTGTGGGAAGGTATGGTTTCTGTGGGAGGGTGTGGTTTCTGGTGGTGCGTGTGGTTTCTGGGGGTGGGTGTGGTTTCTGGGGGTGGGTGTGGTTACTGGGGGAGGGTGTGGTTTCTGGGGGAGTGTGTGGATTCTAGGGGAGGGTGTGGTTTCTGCGGATGGGTGTGCTTTCTGGTGGAGGGTGTGGTTACTGGGGCCAGGATAGTGGTTCTGGGGAAGACGGTCATTTTTAGGGGAGGGGATGGATTCTGGGGACATTAGTTTGGTTTTGGGGGCAAGGTGTGGTTTCTGTGGGAGGGTGTGGTTTCTGGGGCAGGGTATGGTTTCTGGGGTGGATGTGGTTACTGCGAAGGTGTAGTTTCTGGGGTGGGTGTGGTTTCTGAAGGAGTGTATGGTTCCTGGTGGGTGGGTGTGGTTTCTGGGGGAGGGTGTGGTTTCTGGGGCAGGGTGTGGTTTCTGGGGTGGATGTGGTTACTGCGAAGGTGTAGTTTCTGGGGTGGGTGTGGTTTCTGGAGGAGTGTATGGTTCCTGGTGGGTGGGTGTGGTTTCTGGGTGAGGGTGTGGTTTCTGGGGGTGGGTGAGGTTTCTGGGGGTGGGTGCAGTTTCTGGGGGAGGGGCTGGTTTCTCGTAGAGGATGTTGTTTATAGGAGAGGGAGTGGTTTCTGGATGAGGGTGTGGTTTCTGGGGATTGGTGTGGTTTCTGGGGGAGGGTGTGGTTTCTGGGGGAGGGTGTGGTTTCTGGGGGAGGGTGTGGTTTCTGGGGTAGGTGAGGTTTCTGGGAGAAGGTGTGGTTTCTGGGGGTGGGTGTGGTTTCTGGGAGAAGGTGTGGTTTCTGGGGGAGGGTGTGGTTTCTGTGGCAAGGGGGTGGTTTCTAGCGGCAGGGTGTGGATTCTGTTGTATGCTGAGGTTTCTGGGGGTAGGGGGTGGTTTCTGGGGGAAGGTTCGGTTTCTGGGGTCAGGGGTGTGGTTTCTGGGGGAGGGTGTGGTTTCTGGGGGTGAGTGTGGTTTCTCGGGGAGGATGTCGTTTCTGGGGGAGTGTGTGGTTTCTGGGGAGGGTGTGGTTTCTGATGGTGAGTGTGCTTTCTGGGAGTGGGTGTGGTTTCTAGGGATGGGTGTGGATTCTGGGGGTGGGTGTGTTTACTGGGGATGGGTGTGCTTTCTGGGGTGAGTGTGCTTTCTGGGGGAGGGTGTGGTTTCAGGGGATGGGTGTTGTTTCTGGGGGAGGGTGTGGTTTCTGGGGATGGGTGTTTTTTCTGGGGGAGGGTGAGGTTTCTGGGGAAGGGGGTGGTTTCTGGGGGAGTGTGTGGTTTCTGGGGAGGTATGGTTTCTGGGGATGGGAGTGGTTCTCGGGGAGGGTGTGGTTTCTGGGGGTGAGTGTGCTTTCTGGGGGAGTGTGTGGTTTCTGGGGAGGTATGGTTTCTGGGGATGGGAGTGGTTCTCGGGGAGGGTGTGGTTTCTGGGGGTGAGTGTGCTTTCTGGGGGAGGGTGTCGTTTCTGGGGATGGGAGTGGTTCTCGGGGAGGGTGTGGTTTCTGGGGGAGGGTGTGTTTTCTGGGGGAGGGTGTGGTTTTTGGGGGAGAGTTTGTTTTCTGAGCTAGGTTGTGTCTTCTGGGGCTGGGGGTGGTTTCTGGGGGAGTGTGTGGTTTCTGGGGATGGGTGTGGTTTCTGCGGGAGGGTGTGGTTTCTGGGGGAGGGCGTGGTTTCTGGGGGTGGGTGTGGTTTCTGGGGGTGGGTGTGGTTTCTGGGGTAGGGTGTGGTTTCGGGGGGTGGGTGTGGTTTCTGGGGGTGGGTGTGGTTTCTGCGGGAGGGTGTGATTTCTGGGGGAGGGTGTGGTTTCTGGGGGAGGGTGTGGTTTCTGGGGGAGGGTATTGTTTCTGGGGGAGGGTTTGGTTTCTGGGGGAGGGTGTGGTTACTGGAGCCAGGATAGCGGTTCTGGGGAAGGCGGTCGTTTTTAGGGGAGGGGGTGGATTCTGGCGGCATTGGTTTGGTTTTCGGGGCAAGGTGTGGTTTCTGTGGGAGGGTGTGGTTTCTGGGGTGGATGTGCTTACTGGGGAAGGTGTGGTGTCAGGGGTGTGTGTGGTTTCTGGGGGTGGGTGTGGTTTCTGGGGGTGGGTGTGGTTTCTGGGCGTGGGTGTGGTTTCTGGGGGAGTGGCTGTTTTCTCTGGGAGGATATCGTTTATGGGGGAGGGTGTGGTTTCTGTGGGAGGGTGTGGTTTCTGTGGGAGGGTGTGGTTTCTGGGGAGGCTGTGGGTTCTGGGGGAGGGTGCGGCTTCTGGGGGAGGGTGTGGTTTTTGGGGGAGAGTTTGGTTTCTGAGGTAGGTTGTGTCTTCTGGGGCTGTGGGTGGTTTCTGGGGGAGGGTGTGGTTTCTGGGGATGGGTGTTGTTTCTGGGGGTGGGTGTGGTTTCTGGGGATGGGTGTTGTTTCTGGGGGAGGGTGAGGTTTCTGGGGAAGGGGGTGTGGTTTCTGGGGGTGGGTGTGGTTTCTGGGGGAGTGGCTGTTTTCTCTGGGAGGATATCGTTTATGGGGGAGGGTGTTGTTTCTGGGGGAAGGTGTGGTTTCTGTGGGAGTGTGTGGTTTCTGGGGTGGCTGTGGGTTCTGGGGGAGGGTGTGGCTTCTGGGGGAGGGTGTGGTTTTTGGGGGAGAGTTTGGTTTCTGAGGTAGGTTGTGTCTTCTGGGGCTGGGGGTTGTTTCTGGGGGAGTGTGTGGTTTCTGAGGATGGGTGTGGTTTCTGCGGGAGGGTGTGGTTTCTGGGGGAGGGCGTATTTTCTGGTGGTGGGTGTGGTTTCTGGGGGAGGGTGTAGTTTCTGGGGTAGGGTGTGGTTTCGGGGGGTGGGTGTGGTTTCTGGGGGAGGGTGTGGTTTCTGGGGGTGGGTGTGGTTTCTGGGGGAGGGTGTGATTTCTGGGGGAGGGTGTGGTTGCTGGGGGAGGTTGTGGTTTCTGGGGGAGGGTGTGGTTTCTGGGGGAGGGTATGGTTTCTGGGGGAGGGTATGGTTTCTGGGGGAGGGTTTGGTTTCTGGGGGAGGGTGTGGTTACTGGAGCCAGGATAGCGGTTCTGGGGAAGGCGGTCGTTTTTAGGGGAGGGGGTGGATTCTGGCGGCATTGGTTTGGTTTTGGGTGCAAGGCGTCGTTTCTGTGGGAGGGTGTGGTTGCTGGGGTGGATGTGCTTACTGGGGAAGGTGTGGTGTCAGGGGTGTGTGTGGTTTCTGGGGGTGGGTGTGGTTTCTGGGGGTGGGTGTGGTTTCTGGGGGTGGGTGTGGTTTCTGGGGGTGGGTGTGGTTTCTGGGGGAGTGGCTGTTTTCTCTGGGAGGATATCGTTTATGGGGGTGGGTGTGGTTTCTGGGGGAGGGTGTGGTTTCTGGGGGAGGCAGTGGTTTCTGGGGGAGGCAGTGGTTTCTGGGGGAGGGTGTGGCTTCTGGGGGAGGGTGTGGTTTCTGTGGGAGGGTGTGGTTTCCGGGGGAGGGTGTGATTTCTGGCGTTGGGTGAGGTTTCTGGGAGAAGGTGTGGTTTCTGGGGGAGTGTGTGGTTTCTGGGGTAGGTGAGGTTTCTGGGAGAAGGTGTGGTTTCTGGGGGAGGGTCTGGTTTCTGGGGCAAGGGGGTGGTTTCTAGCGGCAGGGTCTGGATTCTGGTGCATGGTGAGGTTTCTGGAGGTAGGGGGTGGTTTCTGGGGTAAGGTTCGGTTTATGCTGTCAGGGGTGTGGTTTCTGGGGGACGGTGTGGTTTCTAGGTGTGGATCTGGTTTCTGGGTGTGGATGTGGTTTCTGAAGGAGGGTGTGGTTTCTGGGGGACGGTGTGGTTTCTGGGGGATGGTGTGGTTTCTGGGGGTGGGTGTGGTTTCTGGGGGAGTGTGTGGTTACTGGGGGAGGGTGATGTTTCTTGTGCCAGGATGTGGTTTCTGGGGGCAAGGAGTGGTTTCTTAGGGAGGGTGTGGTATCTGGGGCCAGGATGTGGATTCTGGGGGATGATGTGTTTTTTTGGGCAGGGGGTGGTTTCTGGGGAGGGGGTGATTTTTGGGGGCAGAGGATGGTTTGTGGGGGTGGGTGTGGTGTCTGGGGGAGGGGTGGATTTTGGTGGAAGGGGATGGTTTTTGGAGGAGGGTGTGGTAACTGAGGTAGGTTGTGTCTTCTGGGGGTGGGGGTGGATTTTGGGGGAGGGTGTGCTTTCTGGGGGTGAGTGTGCTTTCTGGGGGAGGGTGTGGTTTCTGGGGATGGGTGTTGTTTCTGGGGGAGGGTGTGGTTTCTGGGGATGGGTGTTGTTTCTGGGGGAGGGTGAGGTTTCTGGGGTAGGGGGTGGTTTCTGGGGGAGTGTGTGGTTTCTGGGGTGGGTGTGGTTTCTGGGAGTGAGTGTGCTTTCTGGGGGAGGGTGTGGTTTCTGGGGATGGGAGTGGTTCTCGGGGAGGGTGTGGTTTCTGAGGGTGAGTGTGCTTTCTGGGGGAGGGTGTGGTTTCTGGGGATGGGTGTTGTTTCTGGGAGATGGTGTGGTTTCTGGGGAGGGTGTGGTTTCTGGGGGAGGGTGTGGTTTCTGGGGGAGGGTGTGGTTTCTGGGGGAGGGTGTGGTTTCTGTGGATGGGTGTGGTTTCTGGGGGAGGGTGTGGTTTCTGGGGGTGGGTGTGGTTTCTGGGAGAGGGTGTGGTTTCACGGGGAGGTTGTCGTTTCTGGGGTTGGGTGTGGTTTCTGGGAGAGGGTGTGGTTTCTCGGGGAGGATGTCGTTTCTGGGGGAGGGTGAGGTTTCTGGGGATGGGTGAGGTATCTGGGGATGGGTGTGGATTCTGGTGGGAGTGTGTCGTTTCTGGGGGAGAGTGTGGTTTCTGGGGGTTGGTGTGGTTTCTGGGGGTTTGTGTGGTTTCTGGGGGAGGGGGTGGTTTTTCGGGGAGGATGTCGTTTATGGGGGTGGGTGTGGTGTCTGAGAGAAAGTGTGTTTTCTGGGGGCGGGTGTGGTTTCTGGGGGAGGGTGTGGTTTCTGGGGGAGGGTGTGGTTTCTGGGGGTGGGTGTGGTTTCTGGGGGTGGGTGTGGTTTCTGTGGGAGGGTGTGGTTTCTGGTGGTGCGTGTGGTTTCTGGGGGGTGGATGTGGATTCTGGGGGTGGGTGTGGTTTCTGTGGGAAGGTGTGGTTTCTGTGGGAGGGTGTGATTTCTGGGGGTGGGTGTGGTTTCTGGGGGTGGGTGTGGTTTCTGTGGGAGGGTGTGGTTTCTGGTGGTGGGTGTGGTTTCTGGGGAAGGTTGTGGTTTCTGGGGGAGGGTATGGTTTCTGGGGGAGGGTGTGGTTTCTGGGGGAGAGTGTGGTTACTGGGGGATGGTGTGGTTTCTGGGGGAGGGTGCGGTTTCTAGGGGAGGGTGTGGTTTCTGCGGATGGGTGTGCTTTCTGGTGGAGGGTGTGGTTACTGGGGCCAGGATAGTGGTTCTGGGGAAGGCGGTCGTTTTTAGGGGAGGGGGTGGATTCTGTGGACATTAGTTTGGTTTTGGGGGCAAGGCGTGGTTTCTGTGGGAGGGTGTGGTTTCTGGGGCATGGTGTGGTTTCTGGGGTGGATGTGGTTACTGCAAAGGTGTAGTTTCTGGGGTGGGTATGGTTTCTGGAGGAGTGTATGGTTTCTGGTGGGTGGGTGTGGTTTCTGGGGGAGGGTGTGGTTTTCTGGGGCAGGGTGTGGTTTATGGAGTGGATGTGGTTACTGCGAAGGTGTAGTTTCTGGGGTGGGTGTGGTTTCTGGCGGAGTGTATGGTTCCTGGTGGGTGGGTGTGGTTTCTGGGGGAGGGTGTGGTTTCTGGGTGTGGGTGTGGTTTATTGGGGTGGGTGCGCTTTCTGGGGGAGGGGCTGGTTTCTCGTAGAGGATGTTGTTTATAGGAGAGGGAGTGGTTTCTGGGTGAGGGTGTGGTTTCTGGGGAATGGTGTGGTTTCTGGGGGAGGGTGTGGCTTCTGGGGGAGGGTGTGGTTTCTGGGGGAGGGTGCGGTTTCTGGGGTAGGTGAGGTTTCTGGGAGAAGGTGTGGTTTCTGGGGGTGGGTGTGGTTTCTGGGAGAAGGTGTGGTTTCTGGGGGAGGGTGTGGTTTCTGTGGCAAGGGTGTGGTTTCTAGCGGCAGGGTGTGGATTCTGGTGTATGCTGAGGTTTCTGGGGGTAGGGGGTGGTTTCTGGGGGAAGGTTCGGTTTCTGGGGTCAGGGGTGTGGTTTCTGGGGGAGGGTGTGGTTTCTGGGGGTGAGTGTGGTTTCTCGGGGAGGATGTCGTTTCTGGGGGAGTGTGTGGTTTCTGGGGATGGTTGTGGTTTCTGGGGGTGGGTGTGCTTTCTGGGCGAGGGTGTGCTTTCTGGGCGAGGGTGTGCTTTCTGGGCGAGGGTGTGCTTTCTGGGGGAGGATGTGGTTTCTGGGGTAGGGAGTGGTTTCTGGCGGAGGGAGTGGTTTCTGGGGGAGGGAGTGGTATCTGGGGGAGGGTGTGGTTTCTGGGGGAGGGTGTGGTTTCTGGGGGAGGGTCTGGTTTTTGGGGGAGAGTTTGGTTTCTGAGGTAGGTTGTGTCTTCTGGGGCTGGGGGTGGTTTCTGGGGGAGTGTGTGGTTTCTGGGGATGGGTGTGGTTTCTGGGGGAGGGTGTGGTTTCTGGGGGAGGGCGTGGTTTCTGGGGGTGGGTGTGGTTTCTGGGGGAGGGTGTAGTTTCTGGGGTAGGGTGTGGTTTCGGGGGGTGGGTGTGGTTTCTTCGGGAGGCTGTGGTTTCTGGGGGAGGGTGTGATTTCTGGGGGAGGGTGTGGTTGCTGGGGGAGGGTGTGGAATCTGGGGGAGGGTGTGGTTTCTGGGGGAGGCTATGGTTTCTGGGGGAGGGTTTGGTTTCTGGGGGAGGGTGTGGTTACTGCAGCCAGGATAGCGGTTCTGGGGAAGGCGGTCGTTTTTAGGGGATGGGGTGGATTCTGGCGGCATTGGTTTGGTTTTGGGGGCAAGGCGTGGTTTCTGTGGGAGGGTGTGGTTTCTGGGGTGGATGTGCTTACTGGGGAAGGTGTGGTGTCAGGGGTGTGTGTGGTTTCTGGGGGTGGGTGTGGTTTCTGGGGGTGGGTGTGGTTTCTGGGGGTTTGTGTGGTTTCTGGGGGAGGGGGTCGTTTTTCGGGGAGGATGCCGTTTATGGGGGAGGGTGTGGTGTCTGAGAGAAGGTGTGTTTTCTGGGGGCGGGTGTGGTTTCTGGGGGAGGGTGTGGTTTCTGGGGGAGGATGTGGTTTCTGGGGGTGGGTGTGGTTTCTGGGGGTGGGTGTGGTTTCTGTGGGAAGGTGTGGTTTCTGTGGGAAGGTGTGGTTTCTGGTGGTGCGTGGGGTTTCTGGGGGTGGGTGTGGTTTCTGGGGGTGGGTGTGGTTTCTGTGGGAAGGTGTGGTTTCTGTGGGAGGGTGTGGTTTCTGGGGGTGGGTGTGTTTTCTGGGGGTGTGTGTGGTTTCTGTGGGAGGGTGTGGTTTCTGGTGGTGGGTGTGGTTTCTGGGGAAGGTTGTGGTTTCTGGGGGAGGGTATGGTTTCTGGGGGAGGGTGTGGTTTCTGGGGGAGAGTGTGGTTACTGGAGGAGGGTGTCGTTTCTGGGGGAGGGTGTGGTTTCTAGGGGAGGGTGTGGTTTCTGCGGATGGGTGTGCTTTCTGGTGGAGGGTGTGGTTACTGGGGCCAGGATAGTGGTTCTGGGGAAGACCGTCGGTTTTAGGGGTGGGGATGGATTCTGGGGACATTAGTTTGGTTTTGGGGGCAAGGCATGGTTTCTGTGGGACGGTGTGGTTTCTGGGGCAGGGTGTGGTTTCTGGGGTGGATGTGGTTACTGCGAAGGTGTAGTTTCTGGGGTGGGTGTGGTTTCAGGAGGAGTGTATGGTTCCTGGTGGGTGGGTGTGGTTTCTGGGGGTGGGTGTGGTTTCTGGGACAGGGTGTGGTTTCTGGGGTGGATGTGGTTACTGCTAATGTGTAGTTTCTGGGGTGGGTGTGGTTTCTGGAGGAGTGTATGGTTCCTGGTGGGTGGGTGTGGTTTCTGGGGGAGGGTGTGGTTTCTGGGGCTGGGTGAGGTTTCTGGGGGTGGGTGCGGTTTCTGGGGGTGGGGCTGGTTTCTCATAGAGGATGTTGTTTATAGGAGAGGGAGTGGTTTCTGGGTGAGGGTGTGGTTTCTGGGGAATGGTGTGGTTTCTGGGGGAGGGTGTGGTTTCTTTGGGAGGGTGTGGTTTCTGGGGGAGGGTGTGGTTTCTGGGGTAGGTGAGGTTTCTGGGAGAAGGTGTGATTTCTGGTGGTGGGTGTGGTTTCTGGGAGAAGGTGTGGTTTCTGGGGGAGGGTGTGGTTTCTGTGGAAAGGGGGTGGTTTCTAGCGGCAGGGTATGGATTCTGGTGTATGCTGAGGTTTCTGGGGGTAGGGGGTGGTTTCTGGGGGAAGGTTCGGTTTCTGGGGTCAGGGGTGTGGTATCTGGGGGAGGGTGTGGTTTCTGGGGGTGAGTGTGGTTTCACGGGGAGGATGTCGTTTCTGGGGGAGTGTTTGGTTTCTGGGGATGGGTGTGGTTTCTGGGGGTGGGTGTGGTTTCTGGGGGTGGGTGTGCTTTCTGGGCGAGGATGTGCTTTCTGGGGGAGGATGTGGTTTCTGGGGTAGGGAGTGGTTTCTGGCGGAGGGAGTGGTTTCTGGGGGAGGGAGTGGTTTCTGGGGGAGATGTGGTTTCTGGGGGAGGGTGTGGTTTCTGGGGGAGGGTGTGGTTTTTGGGGGAGAGTTTGGTTTCTGAGGTAGGTTGTGTCTTCTGGGGCTGGGAGTGGTTTCTGGGGGAGTGTGTGGTTTCTGGGGATGGGTGTGGTTTCTTGGGGAGGGTGTGGTTTCTGGGGGAGGGCGTGGTTTCTGGGGGTGGGTGTGGTTTCTGGGGGTGGGTGTGGTTTCTGGGGGTGGGTGTGGTTTCTGGGGTAGGGTGTGGTTTCGGGGGGTGGGTGTGGTTTCTGGGGGAGGGTGTGGTTTCTGGGGGTGTGATTTCTGGGGGAGGGTGTGGTTGCTGGGGGAGGGTGTGGTTTCTGTGGGAGGGTGTGGTTTCTGGGGGAAAGTGTGGTTTCGGGGGGTGGGTGTGGTTTCTGGGGGAGGGTGTGGTTTCTGGGGGAGGGTGTGGTTTCTGGTTGAGGGTATGGTTTCTGGGGGAGGGTATGGTTTCTGGGGGAGGGTGTGGTTTCTGGGGGAGGGTGTGGTTTCTGTGGGAGGGTGTGTTGTCTGGCGATGGGTGAGGTTTCTGGGAGAAGGTGTGTTTTCTGGGGGAGGGTGTGGTTTCTGGGGGAGGGTGTGGATTCTGGGGGAGGTGTGATTTAAGGGGAATCATGTGGTTTCTGGGCGAGGGTGTGGTTTCTGGGGGAGGGTGTGGTTTCTGGGGGAGGGTGTGGATTCTGGGGGAGGGTGTGGTTTCTGGGCGAGGGTGTGGTTTCTGCGGGAGGGTGTGGTTTCTGGGGGAGGGTGTGGTTTCTGGGTGAGGGTGTGGTTTCTGGGGGAGGAGGTGATTCTGGGGGAGGGTATGCTTTCTTGGGGAGGGTGTGCTTTCTGGGAGAGGGTGTGCTTTCTGGGGGACAGTTTGTTTTCTGGGGTTGGGTGAGTTGTCTGGGAGAAGGTGTGTTTTCTGGGGGAGGGTGTTGTTTCTGGGGGAGGGTGTGTTTTCTGGGGAGGGTGTGGTTTCTGGGGCAGGGTGTGGTTCCTGGTGGGAGTGTGTCGTTTCTGGGGGAGGGAGTGGTTTCTGGGGGAGGATGAGTTGTCGGGGGGAGGGTGTGTTTTCTGGGGGTGGGTGTGGTTTCTGGGGGAGGGTGTGGTTTCTGGGAGAGGGAGTGGTTTTTTGGGGCAGGGGGTAGTTTCTGGAGGAGGGGTTGGTTTCTGTGAGAAGGTGTTTTTTCTGTGGGAGCGTGTGGTTTCTGGGGGCCGGTTGTGGTTTAGGGGGACACGGGTTGGTTTCTGGGGGAGGGTCTGGTTTCTGGGGAATGGTGTGTTTTCTGAGCGACGGTGTGTTTTCTGGGGGAGGGTGAGGTTTCTGGGGGAGGGTGAGGTTTCTGGGGGAGGGTGTGGTTTCTGGGGGAGGGTGTGGTTTCTGGTGGAGGGTGTGGTTTCTGGGGGAGGGTGTGGTTTCTGGGGGAGGGTGCGGTTTCTGGGGGAGGGTGTGCTTTCTGGGGGAGGGTGTGTTTTCTGGGGTTAGGTGAGGTGTCTGGGAGAAGGTGTGTTTTCTGCGGGAGGCTTTCGTTTCTGGCTGATGGTGTGGTTTCTGGGGGAGGGTGTGGTTTCTGGGGGAGGGTGTGGTTTCTGGGGGAGGGTGTGGTTTCTGGGGGAGGGTGTGGTTTCTGGGGGAGGGTGTGGTTTCTGGGGGAGGGTGTGGTTTCTGGGGGAGGGTGTGGTTTCTGGGGGAGGGTGTGGTTTCTGGGGGACGGTGTCGTTAATGGGGGGTGGTTTGGATTCTGGGGCGAGGATAGGGTTTCTGGGGAAGGCGGTCGTTTTTAGGGGAATAGGTGGATTCTGGGGGCAGTTGTTTGGTTTTGGGGGCAAGGCATGGTTTCTGGGGGAGGGTGTGGTTTCTGGGGCAGGGTGTGGCTTCTGGGGTGGGTCTGGTAAATGAGGAATGGGTGGATTCTGGGGAGGGTTTGGTTCCTGGTGGGAGGGTGTCGTTTCTGGGGGTGGGAGTGGTTTCTGGGGGTGGTAATGGTTTCTGGGGGAGTGGGTGGTTTCTCGGGGAGGATATCATTTATGGGGGAGGGTGTGGTTTCTGGGGGAGGGTGTGGTTTCTGGGGGAGGGTGTGGTTTCTGGAGAATGGGTGAATTTTGCGGGCAGGGGATGGTTTCTGGGGGTGGGTGTGGTTTCTGGGGGAGGAGTGGTTTTTGGGGGAAGGGCGTGCTTTTTGGGGGAGGGTGTGGTTTCTGGGGGTGGTTGTGTCTTCTGGGGCTGGGGGTTGTTTCTGGGGGAAGGTGTAGTTTCTGGGGGAGTGTGTGGTTTCTGGGGAAGGGTGTGGTTTCTGGGGGTGAGTGCGTTTTCTGGGGGAGGGGATGGTTTCTCGGGGAGGATGTCATTTCTGGGGGAGGGTGTGGTTTCTGGGGGAGGGTGTGGTTTCTGGGAGAAGATGTGTTTTCTGGGGGAGGGTGTGGTTTCTGGTGGAGGGTGTGGTTTCTGGGGAAGGGGCGAATTATGGGGGCAGGGGATGGTTTCTGGGGGAAGGTTCGGTTTCTGGGGTCAGGGGTGTGGTATCTGGGGGAGGGTGTGGTTTCTGGAGGTGAGTGTGGTTTCACGGGGAGGATGTCGTTTCTGGGGGAGTGTTTGGTTTCTGGGGATGGGTGTGGTTTCTGGGGGTGGGTGTGGTTTCTGGGGGTGGGTGTGCTTTCTGGGCGAGGATGTGCTTTCTGGGGGAGGATGTGGTTTCTGGGGTAGGGAGTGGTTTCTGGCGGAGGGAGTGGTTTCTGGGGGAGGGAGTGGTTTCTGGGGGAGATGTGGTTTCTGGGGGAGGGTGTGGTTTCTGGGGGAGGGTGTGGTTTTTGGGGGAGAGTTTGGTTTCTGAGGTAGGTTGTGTCTTCTGGGGCTGGGAGTGGTTTCTGGGGGAGTGTGTGGTTTCTGGGGATGGGTGTGGTTTCTTGGGGAGGGTGTGGTTTCTGGGGGAGGGCGTGGTTTCTGGGGGTGGGTGTGGTTTCTGGGGGTGGGTGTGGTTTCTGGGGGTGGGTGTGGTTTCTGGGGTAGGGTGTGGTTTCGGGGGGTGGGTGTGGTTTCTGGGGGAGGGTGTGGTTTCTGGGGGTGTGATTTCTGGGGGAGGGTGTGGTTGCTGGGGGAGGGTGTGGTTTCTGGGGGAGGGTGTGGTTTCTGGGGGAAAGTGTGGTTTCGGGGGGTGGGTGTGGTTTCTGGGGGAGGGTGTGGTTTCTGGGGGAGGGTGTGGTTTCTGGTTGAGGGTATGGTTTCTGGGGGAGGGTATGGTTTCTGGGGGAGGGTGTGGTTTCTGGGGGAGGGTGTGGTTTCTGTGGGAGGGTGTGTTGTCTGGCGATGGGTGAGGTTTCTGGGAGAAGGTGTGTTTTCTGGGGGAGGGTGTGGTTTCTGGGGGAGGGTGTGGATTCTGGGGGAGGTGTGATTTAAGGGGAATCATGTGGTTTCTGGGCGAGGGTGTGGTTTCTGGGGGAGGGTGTGGTTTCTGGGGGAGGGTGTGGATTCTGGGGGAGGGTGTGGTTTCTGGGCGAGGGTGTGGTTTCTGCGGGAGGGTGTGGTTTCTGGGGGAGGGTGTGGTTTCTGGGTGAGGGTGTGGTTTCTGGGGGAGGAGGTGATTCTGGGGGAGGGTATGCTTTCTTGGGGAGGGTGTGCTTTCTGGGGGAGGGTGTGCTTTCTGGGGGACAGTTTGTTTTCTGGGGTTGGGTGAGTTGTCTGGGAGAAGGTGTGTTTTCTGGGGGAGGGTGTTGTTTCTGGGGGAGGGTGTGTTTTCTGGGGAGGGTGTGGTTTCTGGGGCAGGGTGTGGTTCCTGGTGGGAGTGTGTCGTTTCTGGGGGAGGGAGTGGTTTCTGGGGGAGGGTGAGTTGTCGGGGGGAGGGTGTGTTTTCTGGGGGTGGGTGTGGTTTCTGGGGGAGGGTGTGGTTTCTGGGAGAGGGAGTGGTTTTTTGGGGCAGGGGGTAGTTTCTGGAGGAGGGGTTGGTTTCTGTGAGAAGGTGTTTTTTCTGTGGGAGCGTGTGGTTTCTGGGGGCCGGTTGTGGTTTAGGGGGACACGGGTTGGTTTCTGGGGGAGGGTCTGGTTTCTGGGGAATGGTGTGTTTTCTGAGCGACGGTGTGTTTTCTGGGGGAGGGTGAGGTTTCTGGGGGAGGGTGAGGTTTCTGGGGGAGGGTGTGGTTTCTGGGGGAGGGTGTGGTTTCTGGTGGAGGGTGTGGTTTCTGGGGGAGGGTGTGGTTTCTGGGGGAGGGTGCGGTTTCTGGGGGAGGGTGTGCTTTCTGGGGGAGGGTGTGTTTTCTGGGGTTAGGTGAGGTGTCTGGGAGAAGGTGTGTTTTCTGCGGGAGGCTTTCGTTTCTGGCTGATGGGTGGTTTCTGGGGAGGAGGGTGTGGTTTCTGGGGGAGGGTGTGTTTCTGGGGGAGGGTGTGGTTTCTGGGGAGGGTGTGGTTTCTGGGGGAGGGTGTGGTTTCTGGGGGAGGGTGTGGTTTCTGGGGGAGGGTGTGGGTTCTGGGGGAGGGTGTGGTTTCTGGGGGACGGTGTCGTTAATGGGGGGCGGTTTGGATTCTGGGGCGAGGATAGGGTTTCTGGGGAAGGCGGTCGTTTTTAGGGGAATAGGTGGATTCTGGGGGCAGTTGTTTGGTTTTGGGGGCAAGGCATGGTTTCTGGGGGAGGGTGTGGTTTCTGGGGCAGGGTGTGGCTTCTGGGGTGGGTCTGGTAAATGAGGAATGGGTGGATTCTGGGGAGGGTTTGGTTCCTGGTGGGAGGGTGTCGTTTCTGGGGGTGGGAGTGGTTTCTGGGGGTGGTAATGGTTTCTGGGGGAGTGGGTGGTTTCTCGGGGAGGATATCATTTATGGGGGAGGGTGTGGTTCTGGGGGAGGGTGTGGTTTCTGGGGGAGGGTGTGGTTTCTGGAGAATGGGTGAATTTTGCGGGCAGGGGATGGTTTCTGGGGGTGGGTGTGGTTTCTGGGGGAGGAGTGGTTTTTGGGGGAAGGGCGTGCTTTTTGGGGGAGGGTGTGGTTTCTGGGGGTGGTTGTGTCTTCTGGGGCTGGGGGTTGTTTCTGGGGGAAGGTGTAGTTTCTGGGGGAGTGTGTGGTTTCTGGGGAAGGGTGTGGTTTCTGGGGGTGAGTGCGTTTTCTGGGGGAGGGGATGGTTTCTCGGGGAGGATGTCATTTCTGGGGGAGGGTGTGGTTTCTGGGGAGGGTGTGGTTTCTGGGAGAAGATGTGTTTTCTGGGGAGGGTGTGGTTTCTGGTGGAGGGTGTGGTTTCTGAGGAAGGGGCGAATTATGGGGGCAGGGGATGGTTCTGGGGGAAGGTTCGGTTTCTGGGGTCAGGGGTGTGGTATCTGGGGGAGGGTGTGGTTTCTGGGGGTGAGTGTGGTTTCACGGGGAGGATGTCGTTTCTGGGGGAGTGTTTGGTTTCTGGGGATGGGTGTGGTTTCTGGGGGTGGGTGTGGTTTCTGGGGGGTGGGTGTGCTTTCTGGCGAGGATGTGCTTTCTGGGGGAGGATGTGGTTTCTGGGGTAGGGAGTGGTTTCTGGCGGAGGGAGTGGTTTCTGGGGGAGGGAGTGGTTTCTGGGGAGATGTGGTTTCTGGGGGAGGGTGTGGTTTCTGGGGAGGGTGTGGTTTTTGGGGGAGAGTTTGGTTTCTGAGGTAGGTTGTGTCTTCTGGGCTGGGAGTGGTTTCTGGGGGAGTGTGTGGTTTCTGGGGATGGGTGTGGTTTCTTGGGGAGGGTGTGGTTTCTGGGGAGGGCGTGGTTTCTGGGGGTGGGTGTGGTTTCTGGGGGTGGGTGTGGTTTCTGGGGGTGGGTGTGGTTCTGGGGTAGGGTGTGGTTTCGGGGGGTGGTGTGGTTTCTGGGGAGGGTGTGGTTTCTGGGGGTGTGATTTCTGGGGGAGGGTGTGGTTGCTGGGGGAGGGTGTGGGTTTCTGGGGGAGGGTGTGGTTTCTGGGGGAAAGTGTGGTTCGGGGGTGGGTGTGGTTTCTGGGGGAGGGTGTGGTTTCTGGGGGAGGGTGTGGTTTCTGGTTGAGGGTATGGTTTCTGGGGGAGGGTATGGTTTCTGGGGGAGGGTGTGGTTTCTGGGGAGGGTGTGGTTTCTGTGGGAGGGTGTGTTGTCTGGCGATGGGTGAGGTTTCTGGGAGAAGGTGTGTTTTCTGGGGGAGGGTGTGGTTTCTGGGGGAGGGTGTGGATTCTGGGGGAGGTGTGATTTAAGGGGAATCATGTGGTTTCTGGGCGAGGGTGTGGTTTCTGGGGGAGGGTGTGGTTTCTGGGGAGGGTGTGGATTCGGGGGAGGGTGTGGTTTCTGGGCGAGGGTGTGGTTTCTGCGGGAGGGTGTGGTTTCTGGGGGAGGGTGTGGTTTCTGGGTGAGGGTGTGGTTTCTGGGGGAGGAGGTGATTCTGGGGAGGGTATGCTTTCTTGGGGAGGGTGTGCTTTCTGGGGGAGGTGTGCTTTCTGGGGACAGTTTGTTTTCTGGGGTTGGGTGAGTTGTCTGGGAGAAGGTGTTTTTCTGGGGGAGGGTGTTGTTTCTGGGGAGGGTGTGTTTTCTGGGGAGGGTGTGGTTTCTGGGGCAGGGTGTGGTTCCTGGTGGGAGTGTGTCGTTTCTGGGGGAGGAGTGGTTTCTGGGGGAGGGTGAGTTGTCGGGGGGAGGGTGTGTTTCTGGGGGTGGGTGTGGTTTCTGGGGGAGGGTGTGGTTTCTGGGAGAGGGAGTGGTTTTTGGGGCAGGGGGTAGTTTCTGGAGGAGGGGTTGGTTTCTGTGAGAAGGTGTTTTTTCTGTGGGAGCGTGTGGTTTCTGGGGGCCGGTTGTGGTTTAGGGGGACACGGGTTGGTTTCTGG
>NW_027599751.1:0-22240 GCF_964194155.1 Cetorhinus maximus
TCCCCACCCCCACTCACCCCCACCCAACCCCGACCCCCTCTGGTTCTTTCCCTCCCGATCGCCCTCGATCTGTGTGTCCCTCTGGTTCCCGACCCTCCAGCCACCGGGAACTAGTTTCTCCTCATTGACCACCCCCCCCTCCCCTCATCGCAGACCCTTCCCGATTCCGAACGCCTCGATTTGATCTCCCCCCCCTTAACCTCCTCCGCTCCGAGGAGAGTGAGGCTCCTCCCAGTCTCTCTGTCCGTGTGGACTGAAGTCCCTCATCTGCCCCTCCCCCTTCCCCCAACCCCACCCCCCAGAGTGAGGGGGGAACCGGTCTGGGAAATCCCCTCCCCGCGCCCGCTGCCCCCTCTCTCTCTCCAAGGCCTCGACAATCGTTCTGAAAGTTTGCCAAGGCCAGAACGCCAAACCCCGGGGGGTGGGGTGGGTGGGTCGGGGAGGGGTTCGAGACCGGGTGGTTTTGGGGAAGGTTTTGACGGCGAGAAATCCCCTCGAGGTGGGCGCCGGTTGGAGGGGGAAGGTGGGAGCGAGTGAGAGAGAGAGAGAGAGAGAGAGCGGTCGCTCACCTCCGAGCGTGCGGACGAGTGACCCTTTCAGGCGCCGTAACCTCAGCCACACCGCCTTCCCCCTTCTCCCCCCCACCCCCCCAAACCCCCCTCCCGCGGGGGCCTCCCCTCCCCGGCCCAGCCCCCTTTTCCCGGGGCTGCGGACCGCCTGGCGAGCTGCCCGAGCGAGCGAGCGTGTGGCACTGGGCGTTCCGTAGCTGTAGGACACTCGCTCCCTCAGAGCGGCTTCACGGAAACGGCGGCGGGAGCTCGGGACAGCGCCTACGGAGGCCGGACCGGACCGGACCGGACCGGACCTGCCTCCCGGCGAGAGTGCTGGCCCCCACACCCCACCTCAATCCACCCCTCCTCCGCCCGGGCGTGCGTGAGGTCACCTCCCGACCTCGACCTCCCGGAAAGGTCCCTGACGCCCGGTGTCCCCCCGGTGCTCGGCTGTGGGTGGACAGGGAGGGAGGGCGGACCCTCGGTTTTGGGGAGGGAGGGAGGGACAGGAGAAGAGGAGGAGGAGGAGGAGGAGGAGGGCGCGAGCTGAACTGTGTAATGCATGCTTGACTCTACGTGTAATCTTGTACTTTTTAAAACCATGTGGCCCAGTTTGTGCTCATTTTTTTTTTTTCCCTTTCTCAGATTGTAAATAAAACTGTCGGTTTTGTCGGTCATCCTCGCCTCCTGTTTCTCGGCCGCGCAGGCGCGGCCTCCCAGACGTAGGCCATTCGGCCAGTCTGCTCCCCGTGTGCTCCTCTCCCCACCTCAGTCACCCCGTGTCCCCTTCTGTTCCTCTCTCCCCCCCTCGTGTGTTCACACCCAGCTCCCTCTCCAAGTCGTTCTCCTCGCCCACCCCAACCGCCCCACCGTGGGAGCGAGTTCCACGTTTTTACCCCCCCCGCTTCTCCCAGCTCTCTGCGGGGTGGGTGGAAGAGGTTTCTCCTGAATTCCACCCCAACCCTGATTGGATTTATCAGTGACTGTCTCAGATCGACATTCTGCTCTCGCCCTTCCCCCCCCCCCCGCAAGAGGGGAACATCTTCTCTACGTCGACCCGATCAAAACCCCTTTCCTCATCTTAAAGATCTCGATCGGGTCACCCCGCCCCCACCCCCACCCCGCCAGCCTTCTCTTTTCCAGAGAAAAGAGCCCCGGCCTGTTCAGCCTTTCCCGATAGTTATAACCTCTCGGTTCCGGTATCGTTCCTTGTGAATATTTAGGGCACCTTCTCCGGTGTCTCCATTTCGTTTTTATAATACGGAGACCGGAACTGTGTACGGTGCTCCGAGTGTGGTCTAACCGAGGGGGATACGGAGACCGGAACTGTGCACGGTGCTCCCAGTGTGGGTCTAACCGAGGGGGATACGGAGATCGGAACTGTGCACGGTGCTCCCAGTGTGGTCTAACCGAGGGATACGGAGACCGGAGCTGTGCACGGTGCTCCGAGTGTGGTCTAACCGAGGGGGATACGGAGACCGGAACTGTGCACGGTGCTCCGAGTGTGGTCTAACCGAGGGGGATACGGAGACCGGAACTGTGCACGGTGCTCCCAGTGTGGGTCTAACCGAGGGGGATACGGAGATCGGAACTGTGCACGGTGCTCCCAGTGTGGTCTAACCGAGGGGGATACGGAGACCGGAACTGTGCACGGTGCTCCGAGTGTGGTCTAACCGAGGGGGATACGGAGACCGGAACTGTGCACGGTGCTCCGAGTGTGGTCTAACCGAGGGGGATACGGAGACCGGAACTGTGCACGGTGCTCCCAGTGTGGGTCTAACCGAGGGGGATACGGAGATCGGAACTGTGCACGGTGCTCCCAGTGTGGTCTAACCGAGGGGGATACGGAGACCGGAACTGTGCACGGTGCTCCCAGTGTGGGTCTAACCGAGGGGGATACGGAGACCGGAACTGTGCACGGTGCTTCAACTGAGGGAGCGCTGCACTGTCGGAGGGAGATGTATATACTCTAGGATTTGAGCTCCATAATCCAGGCCGACACTCCCACCCGGCGCTGTTGAAGGAGCCTTGGTGAGTTGCTGCAGTGCATCTTGTAGATGGTACACACACTGCTGCTACTGTGCGTCGGTGGTGGAGGGAGTGAATGTTTGTGGATGGGATGCCGATCAAGCGGGGGCTGCTTTGTCCTGGACGGTGTCGAGCTTCTTGAGTGTTGTGGGAGCTGCACTCATCCAGGCAAGTGGGGAGAGTATTCCATCCCACTCCTGACTTGTGCCTTGTAGATTGTGGACAGGCTTTGGGGAGTCAGGAGGTGAGTTACTCTCCGCAGGATTCCCAGCCTCTGTCCTGCTCTTGTAGCCGCAGTATTTATATGGCTGGTCCCAGTTCAGTTTCTGGTCAATGCTAAGCCTGAACGAGGAATGTCTGCCCTCTCGGATGGATGGTAAATGCTGCTATTGGACGAATATTTGTCCCTCCACCAACATCACTAAAGCAAGCGGATGGTCAGGGTGATCGTCACAGTGCTGTGTGTGGGATCTTGCTGTGCACAAATTGGCTGCTGGGATTCTGGCACGACAGCAGAGAAGGCACTCGAGGCAAAGTCCTCCGTTGGCTGTGAACTTCTTTGAAACGCCGTGCCAGGCGCTATTTAAATGCAAGTCCCTCCTCCATTCACCTTCAAGCAAAACATTCAAAATACCAACAAAGTTTGCCTTTTCTGTAGCACCTTTAAACCCATTTAAACATCCCCCGAGGTCCTTCACAGGAGCGACTGTCGAACACAATCCCACCCTGGGCCTCGTGAGGAGATGTCAGGGACGGGAGACCCAAAACTCGGTCAGAGAGCGAGGTTTTAAGGAGAGTCTGAAAGGAGAGAGAGAGGGAGAGGGGATGGTGTGGAAAGATTTAGGGAGGGAATTCCGGAGTTTAGACCCCCACCCCCCCAGGCAGCTGAAGGCCCGGCCGCCAATGGCTCGAGAGACCGGAATCGGAGGAGCGCAGAGATCTCAGAGGGTTGTAGGAGGTTACAGAGATAGGGAGGGAGAGGTGGGAGGGAGGGATTTGAACAGGAGGATGAGAATTGTAGGGGCTGGAGAAGGTTACAGAGATAGGGAGGGAGGGGGTGAGGGTGGGATTTGAACAGGAGGATGAGAATTGTAGGGGCTGGAGGAGGTTACAGAGATAGGGAGGGAGGGGGTGAGGGAGGGATTTGAACAGGAGGATGGGAATTGTAGAGGCTGGAGGAGGTTACAGAGATAGGGAGGGATTTGAGCAGGGGTATGAGAATTGTAGGGGCTGGAGGAGGTTACAGAGATAGGGAGGGAGGGGGTGAGGGAGGGATTTGAACAGGAGGATGAGAATTGTAGGGGCTGGTGGAGGTTACAGTGATAGGGAGGGAGGGGGTGAGGGAGGGATTAGAACAGGAGAATGGGAATTGTAGGGACTGGAGGAGGTTACAGAGATAGGGAGGGAGGGAGGGATTTGAACGGGAGGATGAGAATTGTCGAGGCTGGAGGAGGTTACAGAGATAGGGAGGGAGGGGGGTGAGAGGGACAGGGGAGGGGGAGGGGGAGAGGAGGGGGGTTGAACGGGGAGGGAGTTCGGACCCGGGGTGGGGTAGCAGAATTTGGGACGAGCTGAGGATTACGGAGAGGAGGGGGTTGGAACGGTGGAGTCTGGAGGAGCGAGGGGGTTTGGACAGAGGCACGGGACGAGGGTCACAGAGTGTGAGTGAGGCACACTCGGGCTGGGGTCTGCGGAGGTGGAGGAGGAGGAGGAGGGCGGCGTTCAGGGATGGTGCAGTCGCCCGGACGCCATCTCATCTCTGCCCCGAAACCTGACTCTGTCGGCCGTGTGGTGGGGCTGGTGCTGTGGGGCGTCCGTGTGTTTACCGCGTGTGTTACAGACACCACCCACCCAACACCCCCAACCCCCCCCCGGAGCTTGAGAAACCCGGAGAACCGACCGACCCCCAATGGAAGAAAAAAAGGGAACGAAGATTTCCAGGTTTTGCGAACATGTCACGTAATAAACAAACTAAAACATCCGCAGGTTAAACTGGAATCAGAAGGCAAATTGCACTGGAAGGAACATGTGAATTGCACTTTAATTCGCTCTTACAGGACCTCACAGGCACCTTAGCAGTTTTACATATAGCGTTGTGCAGGTCAAAGTCCTTCAGAATCCTGCCTTCCTCTGGTCCCTGCCCCTCTCACCCCCTCACACAGGGTCTGGACAGTGAGTCGGACAGTGGAAGACTTTGCGAGGGTGGTCAGCTGGAATGGGCAGACAGGAGGCAGACGCAGTTCAGTGCAGGGGGAACAGGAAGTGATTCAATTTCGGTAAGAAGGACGCGGAGAGACGGTACAAAATAAAGGATCCAGCTCTGAAAGGTGGGTGCAGGAGCTAGAGGGGCCTGGGTAGGGGGGTATGTGTGTGTGTGCACTAATCGTTGGAGGTGGCAGGACAGAATGAGAGAGCGGGTAATAAAGCAGACAGTATCCTGGGCTTTATTCATAGGGGCAGAGAGTACAAGAGCAGGGAGGGTGTGTTGAGCTGGGATAAGACACAGGTTCAGCCTCAGCTGGAGTGTTGTGTCCAGTTCTGGGCTCCGCACTTTGGGAAGGATGTGAAGGGGCTGGAGAGAGTGCGGGAAAGTTTGACGACAATGGTTCCAGGGATGAGGAACTTCATTTCACGGGGAGAGATTGGAGAAGTTGGGACTGTTCTCCTCGGAGGAGAGACGGGTCGAGAGGAGATTCGATCGAGGCGTTCAAAACCGTGAGGGGTCCGGAGCAGAGCAGGAGGGGTAAGCTGTAACTTCAAAGAGCCAGCACAGATACGAGGGGCTGAATGGCCTCCGCCTGGAGCCGTTGAGTGACTTAACCACTGATTCGCCACTTGGCAGCAGTTCACAACTGACCCGTGGGGGCACAGTCAGCGAGGAAATGGCCCAGCTCCAGGTAATCATCGCTTTGAAAGATAACTGGAGTCGTGGGAGGTAACTTTGCTTTCTCTGTCCCTGAAACCTGAGCTCCGAGAGCTCTCGCATTCCCTCTGAATTGAACCAGCCTCCGTGTCCTTAGCAACCCGAGGTCGGCGCCCAGTTCGTGAGGTCCCAGGAATTCGGAGCAGGAGTGGGGGCCCCCTGGAGTCTGACCCTGGCATTGGATAAGATCGCGCCTCATCCGATTGCGGGTCTCAACTCCGCCTTGCCGCCTTCGCCCCCCTGCCCCCCCCTCCCTTTCACATCTTGCCCCCACAGGGAGGTGTGACTGAAGCAGATCCGAATGGCATCGCCCCTGGTTCTGCCTTGCCCGGCGTTGTCCTTCGGTGTCGATTAGGTCCAAGTCGACAGTGCCATGTGAAGAGGAGGATGAGAATTGTAGGGGATGGAGGAGGTTCCAGAGATAGGGAGGGAGGGGATGAGGGAGAGATTTGAACAGGAGGATGAGAATTGTAGGGGCTGGAGGAGGTTACAGAGATAGGGATGGAGGGGATGAGGGAGGGATTTGAACGGGAGGATGAGAATTGTAGGGGCTGGAGTCGGTTACAGAGATAGGGAGCGAGAGGGTGAGGGAGGGATTTGAACAGGAGGGTGAGAATTGTAGGGGCTGGAGGAGGTTACAGAGATAGTGAGGGATGGATTTGAACAGGAGGATGAGTATTGTAGGGTCTGGAGGAGGTTACAGAGATAGTGAGGGAGGGGGTGAGGGACAGATTTGAACAGGAGGATGAGAATTGTAGGGGCTGGAGGAGGTGACAGAGATAGGGAGGGAGGGGGTGAGGGACAGATTTGAACAGGAGGATGAGAATTGTAGGGGCTGGAAGAGGTTACAGAGTAGGGGCTGGAGGAGGTTACGGAGATAGGGAGGGAAGGGGTGAGGGGTTGAACGGGGAGGTAGTTCGGACACCGGGAGGTGGGGGCAGCAGAGTTTGGGACAAGCTGAGGATTACGGAGGGCGGAGTGGAGGGGGTTGGAACGGTGGAGTCTGGAGGAGCGAGGGTTTCGGACAGAGGCACGGGACGAGGGTCACAGAGGGTGAGTGAGGCACCCTTGGGCTGGGATCTGTGCTGCGGAGGTGGAGGAGGAGGAGGAGGGTGGCGTTCAGAGACGGTGCAGGCGCCCGGACGCCATCTCATCTCTGCCCCGAAACCTGACTCTGTCGGCCGTGAGGTGGGGCTGGTGCTGTGGGGCGTCCGTGTGTTTACCGCGTGTGTTACAGACACCACCCACCCAACACCCCCAACCCCCGCCGGATCTTGAGAAACCCGGAGAACCGACCGACCCCCAATGGAAGAAAAAAAGGGAACGAAGATTTCCAAGCTTTGCGAACATGTCACGTAATAAACAAACTAAAACATCCGCAGGTTAAACTGGAATCAGAAGGCAAATTGCACTGGAAGGAACATGTGAATTGCACTTTAATTCGCTCTTACAGGACCTCACAGGCACCTTAGCAGTTTTACATATAGCGTTGTGCAGGTCAAAGTCCTTCAGAATCCTGCCTTCCTCTGGTCCCTGCCCCTCTCACCCCCACACAGAGTGTCTGGACAGTGAGTCGGACAGTGGAAGACTTTGCAAGGGCGGTCAGCTGGAATGGGCAGACAGGAGGCAGACGCAGTTCAGTGCAGGGGGAACGGGAAGTGATTCAATTTCGGTAAGAAGGACGCGGAGAGACGGTACAAAATAAAGGATCCAGCTCTGAAAGGTGGGTGCAGGAGCTAGAGGGGCCTGGGTAGGGGGTATATGTGTGTGTGTGCACTAATCGTTGGAGGTGGAAGGACAGGTTGTGAGAGAGAGAGCGGGTAATAAAGCAGACAGTATCCTGGGCTTTATTAATAGGGGCAGAGAGTACAAGAGCAGGGAGGGTGTGTTGAGCTGGGATAAGACACAAGTTCAGCCTCAGCTGGAGTGTTGTGTCCAGTTCTGGGCTCCGCACTTTGGGAAGGATGTGAAGGTGTTGGAGAGATTGCGGGAAAGTTTGACGACAATGGTTCCAGGGATGAGGAACTTCATTTCACGGAGAGAGATTGGAGAAGTTGGGACTGTTCTCCTCGGAGGAGAGACGGGTCGAGAGGAGATTTGATCGAGGCGTTCAAAACCGTGAGGGGTCCGGAACAGAGCAGGGAGGGGTAAGCTGTACCTTCAAAGAGCCAGCGCAGATACGAGGGGCTGAATAGCCTCCGCCTGGAGCCGTTGAGTGACTTAACCACTGATTCGCCACTTGGCAGCAGTTCACAACTGACCCGTGGGGGCACAGTCAGCGAGGAAATGGCCCAGCTTCAGGTAATCATCGCTTTGAAAGATAACTGGAGTCGTGGGAGGTAACTTTGCTTTCTCTGTCCCTGAAACCTGAGCTCCGAGAGCTCTCGCATTCCCTCTGAATTGAACCAGCCTCCGTGTCCTTAGCAACCCGAGGTCGGCGCCCAGTTCGTGAGGTCCCAGGAATTCGGAGCAGGAGTGGGGGCCCCCTGGAGTCTGACCCTGGCATTGGATAAGATCGCGCCTCATCCGATTGCGGGTCTCAACTCCGCCTTGCCGCCTTCGCCCCCCTGCCCCCCCCTCCCTTTCACATCTTGCCCCCACGGGGAGGTGTGACTGAAGCAGATCCGAATGGCGTCGCCCCTGGTTCTGCCTTGCCCGGCGTTGTCCCTCGGTGTCGATTAGCTCCAAGTCGGCAGTGCCTTGGAGGGTCTCCCAACACTATCGGGTGCAGAGAACTGCTCAAACACCCTGTTTGCAGAATTTTAACCTAATGTATTGAACAAGAGCTCAGAGACCTCGTAAACCTCATCCAAAACTGCCCCTCCCACCACCCCCACCCCCACCCCCACCCCCACCCGGCCGTGTTCCAATTCACTCCCGTTCACCAACCTCCCCAAACCCCACCCCATGCTCGCTGACCCCACACCAGCTCCCTGTCCGGCAATGCCTCGATTTTCAAATTCTCATCCTCCTGTTCAAATCCCTCCCTCACCCCCTCCTTCCCTATCTCTGTAACCTCCTCCAGCCCCTACAATTCTCATCATTCTGTTCAAATCCCTCCCTCACCCCCTCCCTCCCTATCTCTGTAACCTCCTCCAGCCCCTACAATTCTCATCCTCCTGTTCAAATCCCTCACTAACCCCCTCCCTATCTCTGTAACCTCCTCCAGCCCCTACAATTCTCACCCTCCTGTTCAAATCCCTCCCTCACCCCCTCCCTCCCTATCTCTGTAACCTCCTCCAGCCCCTACAATTCTCATCCTCCTGTTCAAATCCCTCCCTCACCCCCTCCCTCCCTATCTCTGTAACCTCCTCCAGCCCCTACAATTCTCATCCTCCTGTTCAAATCCCTCCCTCACCCCCTCCCTCCCTCCCTATCTCTGTAACCTCCTCCAACCCCTACAATTCTCATCCTCCTGTTCAAATCCCTCCCTCACCCCCTCCCTCCCTATCTCTGTAACCTCCTCCAGCCCCTACAATTCTCATCCTCCTGTTCAAATCCCTCCCTCACCCCCTCCCTCCCTATCTCTGTAACCTCCTCCAGCCCCGACAATTCTCATCCTCCAGGATAGTACTAGTTTTTTATATAAATCTTTAAAGAAGAGTTAACAAAGTGAGCAGTGGTCCTATAGAAAGTGAGTTTGGGGAATTCCAACAATGGAAAATAAGATGACAGAATAATTAAAGAGGTATTTTGCATCGGTCTTCACTATAAAGGACGCAAGGAGCATCCCAGAAATAGCTGTAGATCAGGGAATGGGAGGGAGGAACTCTGGAAAAATGACCATCACCAGGCAAGTGATACTGAGCAGATTGTTGGGGCTGCGGACTGACCAATCCCCAGGTCCAGGTGGACTTCACCCTAAGGCCTGGAAAGAAACGGGGAGTGAGATAGTTGATGCACTGGTTTCAATTTTCCAAAATTCCCTCGATTCGGGGAAGGTTCCATTTGATTGTTAAACAGCACATGTCACTCCTTTATTTATAAAGGGAGGGAGACAGAAAGCAGGAAACTACAGGCCGGTGAGCCTAACATCTGTGGAGGGGAAAATGTTAGAAGCTATTATTAAAGATGTTATAGCCGGGCACTTAGAAAAATTCAAGGCAATCAGGCAGGGTCAACATGGTTTTGTGAAAGGGAAATCATGTTGAAACAGTTTATTGGAATTCTTTGGAGTCACATATGCTGTGGATAAAGGGGAACCGGTGGATGTGCTGTACTTAGATTTCCAGAAGGCATTTGATAAGGTGCCACATCAGAGGTTATTGTGGAAAATAAAAGCTCATGGTGTAGGGTAACATATCGGCCTGGATAGAAGATTGGTAGGCTAACAGGAAACAGAGAGTAGATATAAATGGGTCTTTTTCTGGTTGACAGGATGTGACGAGGGGTGAGCCACAGGGATCAGCGCTGGGACCTCAACTGTTGACAATTTATATCAATGATTTCGATGAAGGGATTGAAGGAATGTTTGCTAAATTTGCTGATGGCACAAAGATAGGTAGGAAAGTAAATTGTGAAGAGGACATAAGGAGGCTACAAAAAGATACAGAGAGGTTAAGTGAGTGGGCAAAGATCTGGCAAATGGTGTATAAGGTGGGAAAATGTGAAATTGTCCATTTTGGCTGGAAGAATATAAGAGAAGCGTATTATCCAAATGGTGAGAGATTGCAGAGCTCTGAGGTGCAGAGGGATCTGGGTGTCCTAGTGCATGAATCACAAAAGGTTAGTGTGAAGCGTATTGTCTGAATGGTGAGAGATTGCAGAGCTCTGAGGTGCAGAGGGATCTGGGTGTCCTAGTGCATGAATCACAAAAGGTTAGTGTGAAGTGTATTGTCTGAATGGTGAGAGATTGCAGAGCTCTGAGGTGCAGAGGGATCTGGGTGTCCTAGTGCATGAATCACAAAAGGTTAGTGTGCAGGTACAGCGAGTAATTAGGAAGCTAATAGAATTTTATCGTTTATTGTGAGGGGGAATTGAATACAAAAGTAGGGAGGTTATGCTTCAGTTGTACAGGGCACTGGTGAGACCACATCTGGATGACACAAAGATTGGCCGGGTGGTTAACAGTGAGGTTGAGTGTCTTGGGCTACAGGAAGATATAGACGGGATGGTCAAATGGGCAGATACGTGGCAGATGGAATTTAACCCTGAAAAGTGTGAGGTGATACACTTTGGAAGGAGTAATTTGACAAGGAAGTAGGAGGGGCATGTTAGTGGGGTGGTGAAAAAGGCAAATGGGACACTTGCCTTTATCAATCGAGGCATAGATTACAAAAGTAGGGAGGTCATGTTGGAGTTGTATAGAACCCTGGTGAGGCCACAGCTGGAGTACTGTGTGCAGTTCTGGTCGCCACATTATAGGAAGGATGTGATTGCACTGGAGGGGGTGCAGAGGAGATTCACCAGGACGTTGCCTGGGATGAAACATTTAAGTTATGAAGAGAGGTTGGATAGACTTGGGTTGTTTACGTTGGAGCAGAGAAGACTGAGTGGCGACCTGATCGAGGTGTACAAGATTATGTGGGGCATGGACAGGGTGGATAGGGAGCAGCTGTTCCCCTTAGTTGAAGGGTCAGTCACGAGGGGGACATAAGTTCAAGGTGAGAGGCAGGAGGTTTAGTGGGGGGATGTGAGGAAAAACATTTTTACCCAGAGGGTGGTGAGGGTCTGGAATGCGCTGCCTGGGAGGGTGGTGGAGGCGGGTTAGCCTCACATCCTTTAAAAAGTACCTGGATGAGCACTTGGCACCTCATAAACATTCGAGGCTATGGGGCCAAGTGCAGGTCAATGGGGTTAGGGAGGTAGGTCAGGTGTTTCTCACGTGTCGGTGCAGACTCGATGGGCCGAAGGGCCTCTTCTGCACTGTGATTGTGTGGAGTACTGTGTACTGTTTTGGTCTCCTTATTTAAGGAAGGATGTAAATGCGTTGGGAGCAGTTCAGAGAAGGTTTACCAGACTAACACCAGGAATGCGCGGCGTGTTTTATGAGGGAAGGTCGGACAGGTTAGGCTCGTATCCGCTGGAGTTTAGAAGAGTGAGAGGTGACTCGATTGAAACCTTTAAGATCCTGAGGGGGTGGAGAGGATGTTTCCTCTTGTGGGAGAGTCTAGAACGAGGGGTGGGGGGGGGTCACTGTTTAAAAATAAGGGGTGGCCCATTTAGGACGGAGATGAGGGGAAATTTTCTCTCTCCGAGGGTGGTGAGTCTTTGGAACTCTCTCCCTCAACAGGCGGTGGAAGCAGAGCCTTTGAATATTTTTAAGGCCGAGGGTGATAGATTCTGGATTAACAAGGGGGTGAAAGGTTATCGGGGGGGGGAGGCGGGAATGTGGGGTTGCGGTGACGATCGGATCAGCCACCATCTTATTGAATGGGGGAGCAGGTTAGAGGGGCCGAGTGGCCTACTCCTGCCCCAAATCTTTATGTTCAAATCCTTCCATGGCCCTTCGTCCCCCTCCTTCCCTCCCTCACACCCTCCCTCCCTATCTCTGTAACCTCCACCAGCCCCTACAATTCCCATCCTCCTGTTCAAATCCCTCTCTGTCGCTGTGTCAGGGAGATCCAGTTGTTGGTGTTGTTGTTGCTCCACAATGGCGGCCGCCCTTACCCAGGCTGCCGCGCGGCCCCCTGAATCCGCCCTATTCCCCCGTTTTGGTGCCTCCCCCCCCCCACCTCCAAGGAGAGCGCCTGCGCCTTGTGACCGGCAGTGGAGCGACGGCAACCGCGCAGGCGCATTAAGGGGGAGACTGATTGACATGCCGGAGTGGAGCGTCGACTGCGCATGCCCGGTAGCCGGCAGTCCGGACGTGCACCGCGCACGCGCACTTTGTTTTTTGCGTGGGCGGGCAGGCCGGACGTGCGGGCGCCGACCGGCAGCAGCGCCGGCAGCCGCGCCTGCGCCCTGAAGCGGGGCGGAGATGGAGGCGGAGCCGGCGCTGGACGGTTGCGGGATCGGCTTCCGAAGGAAATAAAATCCCAATTAAACCGCCTGCTCCCGACGGACCCGGTGAGTCGGCGCTCCGAGCTTCCCGACCAGCGGCCGTGGGAGAAGCCGCTGAGGCCGGGCGGGGAGGGGGCCGGGCGTTTGTTTTTATTTTAACCGGTCGGCGATCGCGACGTCACGCGCAACTCCCAGTCAGGCCTGAGGCCTCGTCTCACATCCGGGTAACCCACCCCCCACATCCGGGTAACCTATCCCGCTTGTTAAAGGGGAGGGACCGTCCCGTTTCACCAGCCGCCGTTGGTTGGTCCCCTGCACCCAGCCCCTTTAAAGGCACCTTTATTTTTTGCCCTCCGATTGAAAAAAATAATTCCCCCCCCCCCCCCACCTGTTCCTTCTGCTTTGGGTTTGCCTGCAGTTGTTGTTGGCTTTGTTGTTGTTGTTGTTGTTGGTGTTGCTCCTGCCTTGGGTTTGCCTGCAGTTGTTGTTGGCTTTGTTGTTGTTGTTGGTGTTGCTCCTGCCTTGGTTTTGCCTGCAGTTGTTGTTGGCTTTGTTGTTGTTGTTGGTGTTGCTCCTGCCTTGGTTTTGCCTGCAGTTGTTGTTGGCTTTGTTGCCGTGTTTACCCCCCCCCCCCCCCCAAAAACCCCCAACCCAGCGCCACATTTCTTCAGGAGATGTTCGACTGGCAGAGGCCTCGCCAGTTTTTTAGGCAGAGTGAGATATTTGACTGGGGCGGGCCTCGCCAGCTTTCCAGGCAGAGTGAGATATTTGACTGGGGCGGGCCTCGCCAGCTTTCCAGGCAGAGTGAGATATTTGACTGGGGCGGGCCTCGCCAGCTTTCCAGGCAGAGTGAGATATTTGACTGGGGCGGGCCTCGCCAGCTTTCCAGGCAGAGTGAGATATTTGACCGGGGCGGGCCTCGCCAGTTTTTCAGGCAAAGTGAGATATTTGACCGGGGCGGGCCTCGCCAGCTTTCCAGGCAGAGTGAGATATCTGACTGGGGGGGGGGGAGGGGGGGAAAGGGGGCTTATCCCATAATGCCTGTTTTGCGATGCACCCCTAGTCGAATTGCGTACCCTCCCCCTCATCCGTTACCAGCTTGAATCTAACCTGCCTGTTTTTCTGTGTTTCTCCCTAGGGGGCGTCTCACTCCCGCTGCTCTCTCCAAACTCCCCTCCCCCTCCCCTCCACTCCCCCGATGGCCTCCCCCACCCCCTCCCCCTCGCCCTCGCCCTCCCCCACCGGTGAAGCTGGGGCGGAGGTGGACCCGGCGCCGGGGGTGGGGTCAGGGAGGGAGAGCCCCCGCCCCTTCCGGTGCGGCGAGTGCCCCCGGAGTTTCCGGACCTCTTCCAGCCTCCTGCGGCACCGGCACAGCCACTCGCCGGTCAAGCCGTACCAGTGCGCCGGCTGTGGCAGCGGCTTCGTGCAGCCGTCGGACCTGAGGGCGCACGGCCGGCGCTGCCGGGAGGCCTCGGGGGAGGGGGAGGGCGGGACTCCCTTCATCTGCTCGCTCTGCGGCCGTGGCTACGCCGGGAGTGGGCAGGCTTGCCCCCGGTGTGCCCCTGGCGCCGGCGAGCGCCGCGCCTCCCGCCGGGCCAGCCACAGCGAGGAGCGGGCGTGCGCCTGCGCCATCTGCGGCCGCCGGCTGAGGAGCCCCTCCAACCTGGCCCGGCACCGGCGCTGTCACGACCCCGGCGGGCGGCCCTCCTTCCCCTGCGGCCTCTGCAGCAAGTCCTTCGGCCAGTCCTCCGACCTGGCCGCCCACCGCCTCGCCCACGCCGGCGAGCGGCCCTACCCCTGCCGGCTGTGCGGGCGGGCCTTCGGCCGGGCCGCCCACCTGCGCCGGCACGCCGCCTGCTCACACTCCGGCCGCCGGCCCTACGCCTGCGCCGTCTGCGGCCGCGCCTTCTCCCGCTCCTGCAACCTGGTGCAGCACCACCGCACCCATACCGGCGAGCGGCCCTTCCCCTGCCCCCTCTGCCCCCGCCGCTTCAACCGCTCCTACAACCTGCTGGCCCACCAGCGCTCCCGGCACAGCGAGGTGGCGCTCCCCGGGGGCCCCCTCCCCGCCACGCTGACCCCCCCTCCTCCACCTCCTCCTGCAGAGCCCAGGGACAGCAGCGGTGAGTCTGTAAGCGCAGGAGTGACTCGGTGACCTCGGGAATAACGTGGTGATTTCTGGAGTGACCCTGTAACCTCGGGAGTGACCCTGTAACCTCGGGATTGACGTGGTGATTTCTGGAGTGACTCTGTAACCTCGGGAATGACTCTGTAACCTCGGGAGTGACGTGGTGATTTCTGGAGTGACCCTGTAACCTCGGGAGTGACCCTGTAACCTCGGGAGTGACTCTGTAACCTCGGAAATGACGTGGTGATTTCTGGAGTGACTGTAACCTGGGGAGTGACTCTGTAACCTCGGGATTGACGTGGTGATTTCTGGAGTGACTCTGTAACCTCGGGAATGACCCTGTAACCTCGGGATTGACGTGGTGATTTCTGGAGTGACTCTGTAACCTCGGGAATGTCTCTGTAACCTCGGGAGTGATGTGGTGATTTCTGGAGTGATCCTGTAACCTCGGGAGTGACCCTGTAACCTGGGGAGTGACCCTGTAACCTGGGGAGTGACCTGTAACCTGGGGAGTGACTCTGTAACCTGGGGAGTGACTCTGTAACCTGGGGAGTGACTCTGTAACCTGGGGAGTGACTCTGTAACCTGGGGAGTGACTCTGTAACCTGGGGAGTGACTCTGTAACCTGGGGAGTGACCCTGTAACCTCGGGAGTGACCCTGTAACCTCGGGATTGACGTGGTGATTTCTGGAGTGACTCTGTAACCTCGGGAATGACTCTGTAACCTCGGGAGTGACGTGGTGATTTCTGGAGTGACCCTGTAACCTCGGGAGTGACCCTGTAACCTCGGGAGTGACTCTGTAACGTCGGGAATGACGTGGTGATTTCTGGAGTGACTGTAACCTGGGGAGTGACTCTGTAACCTCGGGATTGACGTGGTGATTTCTGGAGTGACTCTGTAACCTCGGGAATGACCCTGTAACCTCGGGATTGACGTGGTGATTTCTGGAGTGACTCTGTAACCTCGGGAATGACTCTGTAACCTCGGGAGTGACGTGGTGATTTCTGGAGTGACCCTGTAACCTGGGGAGTGACCCTGTAACCTGGGGAGTGACCCTGTAACCTGGGGAGTGACCCTGTAACCTGGGGAGTGACCCTGTAACCTGGGGAGTGACCCTGTAACCTGGGGAGTGACCCTGTAACCTGGGGAGTGACTCTGTAACCTGGGGAGTGACTCTGTAACCTGGGGAGTGACCCTGTAACTTGGGGAGTGACCCTGTAACCTGGGGAGTGACCCTGTAACCTCGGGAGTGACTCTGTAACCTCGGGAAAGACGTGATGATTTCTGGGGTGACCCTGTAACCTCGGGAGTGACTCTGTAACCTTGGGAGTGACGTGGTGATTTCTGGAGTGACTGTAACCTCGGGAGTGACTCTGTAACCTCGGGAGTGACCCTGTACCCTCGGGAATGACGTGTTGATTTCTGGAGTGACCCTGTAACCTCGGGAGTGACGTGGTGATTTCTGGAGTGACACTGTAACCTCGGGAGTGACCCTGTACCCTCGGGAATGACGTGTTGATTTCTGGAGTGACCCTGTAACCTCGGGAGTGACGTGGTGATTTCTGGAGTGACTCTGTAACCTCGGGAGTGACGTGGTGATTTCTGGAGTGACTCTGTAACCTCGGGAGTGACCCTGTAACCTCGGGAGTGACGTGGTGATTTCTGGAGTAACTCTGTAACCTCGGGAATGACTCTGTAACCTTGGGAATGATGTGGTGACCTCAAGAGTGACCCTCTAACCTCGGGAGTGACTCTGTAACCTAGGGAGTGACGTGGTGATTTCTGGAGTAACTCTGTAACCTCGGGAGTGACGTGATTTCCAGAGTGACCCTCTAACCTTGGGAGTGACTCTGTAACCTAGGGAGTGATGTGGTGATTTCTGGAGTAACTCTGTAACCTCGGGAGTGACGTGGTGATTTCTGGAGTGACCCTGTAACCTCGGGAGTGACCCTCTAACCTCGGGAGTGACGTGGTGATTTCTGGAGTGACCCTGTAACCTCGGGAGTGACCCTGTAACCTCGGGAGTGACCCTGTAACCTCGGGAGTGACCCTCTAACCTCGGGAGTGACCCTCTAACCTCGGGAGTGATGTGGTGATTTCTGGAGTGACTCTGTAACCTCGGGAGTGACCCTGTAACCTAGGGAGTGACGTGGTGATTTCTGGAGTGACTCTGTAACCTCGGGAGTGAGGTGGTGATTTCTGGAGTGACCCTCTAACCTTGGGAGTGAGGTGGTGATTTCTGGAGTGACCCTGTAACCTGGGGAGTGACCCTGTAACCTGGGGAGTGACTCTGCAACCTCGGGAGTGACGTGGTGATTTCTGGAGTGACTCTGTAACCTCGGGAGTGACGCGGTGATTTCTGGAGCGACTCTCTAACTTCCGGAGTGACTCGGTTACACTGGGAGTAACTCGTCGACCGTCGCAGTGACTCACGGACACCAGGAGTGATCGTCTCGCCTCAGCAGCACCTCGGCGAGGACTGCAGCCACCCTCTAACCCCCAGGAGCAGCTCCCTCACTCACTCACCCGGTGACTTCACGAGCGTTCGGGGTGACTCGTTCCTCTCTCAGTTGTTTTGCCAGCTCCCAGAGTGATTCCGTTGGAGTGACCAGTGACTGCCCGGAGCGTTTGACCGTGAACCAGCTAGACCTCGCCAGAGTTTCCTCTCCCTCAATTATATCCACTGCTCACAGAGGAGACGAGGGAGGCACAGGACCAGAGTTCAGGGCTCAAACCATTTTTTACATTCCCCCCACCGCCAACTGCTGAGACACTGATCCCCCCCCACATCGCTTGCAGTCCAGACGTTGTAGATGTGGGAGAGGCAGAGGGAGATCCCAATGAATAAAAAGAATATTTTGTATAAGTGATTCTCGTGTGTGTGGTGTTTATATTCTTGTCTTACTGACCCCATAGCGAGCACCTCAGACCCAGTCACGATGCTCATTTTAGCTCCCACGCTAACTTTGTCCCTCTATTAAACCCCGCTCCGTAATCCAGGCCGACACTCCCCCCCCCGGTGCCAGTACTGAGGGAGTGCCGCACTGTCGGAGGGTCAGTACTGAGGGAGTGCCGCACTGTCGGAGGGTCAGTACTGAGGGAGTGCCGCACTGTCGGAGGGTCAGTACTGAGGGAGTGCCGCACTGTCGGAGGGTCAGTACTGAGGGAGTGCCGCACTGTCGGAGGGTCAGTACTGAGGGAGTGCCGCACTGTCGGAGGGTCAGTACTGAGGGAGTGCCGCACTGTCGGAGGGTCAGTACTGAGGGAGTGCCGCACTGTCGGAGGGTCAGTACTGAGGGAGTGCCGCACTGTCAGAGGGTCAGTACTGAGGGAGTGCCGCACTGTCGGAGGGTCAGTACTGAGGGAGTGCCGCACTGTCGGAGGGTCAGTACTGAGGGAGTGCCGCACTGTCGGAGGGTCAGTACTGAGGGAGTGTCGCACTGTCGGAGGGTCAGTACTGAGGGAGTGCCGCACTGTCGGAGGGTCAGTACTGAGGGAGTGCCGCACTGTCGGAGGGTCGGTACTGAGGGAGTGCCGCACTGTCGGAGGGTCGGTACTGAGGGAGTGCCGCACTGTCAGAGGGTCGGTACTGAGGGAGTGCCGCACTGTCGGAGGGTCGGTACTGAGGGAGTGCCGCACTGTCGGAGGGTCGGTACTGAGGGAGTGCCGCACTGTCGGAGGGTCGGTACTGAGGGAGTGCCGCACTGTCAGAGGGTCGGTACTGAGGGAGTGCCGCACTGTCAGAGGGTCAGTACTGAGGGAGTGCCGCACTGTCAGAGGGTCAGTACTGAGGGAGTGCCGCACTGTCGGAGGGTCAGTGCTGAGGGAGTGCTGCACTGTCGGAGGGTCAGTGCTGAGGGAGTGCTGCACTGTCAGAGGGTCAGCACTGAGGGAGTGCCGCACTGTCGGAGGGTCAGCACTGAGGGAGTGCCGCACTGTCGGAGGGTCAGTACTGAGGGAGTGCCGCACTGTCGGAGGGTCAGTGCTGAGGGAGTGCCGCACTGTCGGAGGGTCAGTACTGAGGGAGTGCCGCACTGTCGGAGGGTCAGTACTGAGGGAGTGCCGCACTGTCAGAGGGTCAGTACTGAGGGAGCGCCGCACTGTCAGAGGGTCAGTACTGAGGGAGCGCCGCACTGTCGGAGGGTCAGTACTGAGGGAGTGCCGCACTGTCAGAGGGTCAGTACTGAGGGAGTGCCGCACTGTCGGAGGGACCTGTTTCTGGAGCGGGTCACCGGGGTGGGGGGGGATTGTGAGGAACGCGAGAAGCGACGATACAGGGAGACCGGAGTCTTGGATCAATCATTTTATTGTCAATTCCAAAAAAATGTGCAGCTTGGCTGACAAGGGAATCCCTTAAATTACAATTATTATCATCATTTCTTTTTTAAAAAAAGGAAAGCGTGTCAAAGGTCATCGACCGAAAGACATGAAGTTGGGGGGAGGAGGCGAGGGGATAGAGAGAGAGAGAGACACGCTGGGATCTCCCTGTGAACACTCCCTGTGTGCGTCTGTGCCTGCATCGCGGGGCGAGACCTCACCCTCTCGGTGATCGGGCCCCCCGAGGGGAGAGACCGAACAGATCGGAGGAAGGTGGGGGTGGGGTGGGGGGAGAGAGTTCGGCAGGGAGGAGGGGGTGTGGCTCGGTCCTGATCCCCTGGGCCCCGATATTGATCCCCCTCTCCGCCGACGATGCCCGAAAGTAAAAAGCGGACGACCCGGGTTCCATCATCGCGTAGAACGTCCGTGCGGGGAGTTTGGCTCTGTGCACAATGGGCTCCCTACGGGAGGAACAGTGGGCGGGGGGGGGTCAGGGAACCAGCCCCCTCTGTCCGAGCCGGAGGGCTACAGCCCCTTCCAGAGCTCCCTTTGTCCCCACCCACCCCTTCGAGAAGACACACTCTTCCTCTCCTGTACCCAAGCGCCCTTCAGTCCATCACCTTCCCCTTCCTCGAACGGGGTCCGGTGGTTTGGGGTGGAGCGTTGCCCCTGGATGCAGGAGGGTGGGAGGGGGTGGGGGCTGCATTGTGCAGAGCCGCGAAGCCTCAGTGGGCGAACAGCTCCCCTACCCCCCACCACCCCTGACGAGAGTGTGAGTGAAATCGGTTTCCGGCGCGAGAAACAGACACCATCTTGTGTTCCCCCCCGTCCCTACATACCCTGGGGAGGGGGGGGCAGGAAGAGGGGGTTAATCAATCCCATAATTCAACTCCTAGGGACTCAAGTGCGACTTGACTGTGCGAGAGGGAGCGAGAGAGAGACAGAGGGAGCGAGCGCCAGAGAGGGAGAGATGTGGAGTGACTGAGCACCAGAGAGGGAGCGAGAGAGTGAGCGCCAGGGGAAGCGAGAGAGGGAGTGAGTGCCAGAGGGAGCCAGAGAGCGAGTGCCACAGGGTGAGTGGGAGCGAGCGAGCACCAGAGGGAGCCAGAGAGAGAGCGAGTGCCAGAGGGGGCCAGCGAGCGCCAGGGAGAGAGAGAGAGAGAGCACGAGCGGGTGACAGAGAGAAAATGAGAGAGAACGCCAGAGGGTGGGTGGGAGCGAGCGAGCACCAGAGAGAGCCAGAGAGAACAAGCGAGCGCTAAAGAGGGAGCGCCAGAGAGAGAAAGAGCAAGCGCCAGAGGGAGCCAGAGAGAGAGCAAACGCCACAGAGAAACAGAGCAAGCGAACGTCAGAGCCAGAGGGAGGCAGCGGGAGAGCCAGAGGGAGGCAGCGGGAGAGCCAGAGGGAGGGAGCAGGAGCCAGAGGGAGGCAGCAGGAGAGCCAGAGGGAGGCAGCGGAGAGCCAGAGGGAGGCAGCGGAGAGCCAGAGGGAGGCAGCGGAGAGCCAGAGGGAGGCAGCGGAGAGCCAGAGGGAGACATCGGAGAGCCAGAGGGAGACATCGGAGAGCCAGAGGGAGACATCGGAGAGCCAGAGGGAGACATCGGGAGAGCCAGAGGGAGGCAGCGGGAGAGCCAGAGGGAGAGGCAGCGGGAGAGCCAGAGGGAGAGCCAGAGGGAGGCAGCGGGAGAGCCAGAGGGAGGCAGCGGGAGAGCCAGAGGGAGGCAGCGGGAGAGCCAGAGGGAGGCAGCGGGAGAGCAGAGGGAGAGCCAGAGGGAGGCAGCGGGAGAGCCAGAGGGAGGCAGCGGGAGAGCCAGAGGAAGGCGGCGGGAGAGCCAGAGGAAGGCGGCGGAAGAGCCAGAGGGAGGCGGCGGGGAGCCAGAGGGAGGCGGCGGGGATCCAGAGGGAGGCGGCGGGGAGCCAGAGGGGGGGAGCAGGAGCCAGAGAGGGGGGGGAGCAGGAGCCAGAGGGAGGCGGCGGGAGAGCCAGAGGGGGGGGAGCAGGAGCCAGAGGGAGGCAGCGGAGAGCCAGAGGGAGCCCGAGCGCGAATCAATTCTCAAGTTGGTGACGAGCTCCCTTGCTCCTTTCCCCGAGTCCGTGAGGAAACTGGACCGCGGCCGCTCGACCGTGAGGTGCTTCGTGCATGCAGACAGCCCGAGCGTCGGGGCCCTGGGCCTGGTGACCGAGTGTGCAGGAGGTGTACGGGGAGACAGAGAGGGGGGGTGTCAGACAGGGGGAGGGGAGTGTCAGACAGGGGGAGGGGGGTGTCAGACAGGGGGAGGGGGGGGTGTCAGACAGGGGGAGGGGGGTGTCAGACAGGGGGAGGGGGGTGTCAGACAGGGGGAGGGGGGTGTCAGACAGGGGGAGGGGGGTGTCAGACAGGGGGAGGGGGGTGTCAGACAGGGGGAGGGGAGTGTCAGACAGGGGGAGGGGGGTGTCAGACAGGGGGAGGGGGGGTGTCAGACAGGGGGAGGGGGGTGTCAGACAGGGGGAGGGGGGTGTCAGACAGGGGGAGGGGGGTGTCAGACAGGGGGAGGGGGGTGTCAGACAGGGGGAGGGGGGTGTCAGACAGGGGGAGGGGGGGGTGTCAGACAGGGGGAGGGGGGTGTCAGACAGGGGGAGGGGGGGGTGTCAGACAGGGGGAGGGGGGTGTCAGACAGGGGGAGGGGGGGGTGTCAGACAGGGGGAGGGGGGTGTCAGACAGGGGGAGGGGGGGGTGTCAGACAGGGGGAGGGGGGTGTCAGACAGGGGGAGGGGGGTGTCAGACAGGGGGAGGGGGGTGTCAGACAGGGGAGGGGGGGGTGTCAGACAGGGGGAGGGGGGTGTCAGACAGGGGGAGGGGGGGGTGTCAGACAGGGGGAGGGGGTGTCAGACAGGGGGAGGGGGGGGTGTCAGAAAGGGGCCCGGACTCGCTCCTTCACTCCTGCAGAGGTGCTGCTGGCGTCTGCTCCTGGCTGGCCGGCGTCTGCTCGGGTCCCGGCGTCTGGGCGGCCGTCTGCTGGCCTCCGCTCCCTTCTCCGTCCCGAGTGTCTGATTCCTCGTCCGAATTCTCCAGCGAGCCCTCAGCCTGGAGCACACGGCGGCTGATCCGGGTGGTGAAGGGGAGGTGCCCTCCTCGTCTGCGGAGAGAGGTGGGGGGAGGGGGAGGGGGAGAGAGAGAGAGAGAGAGAGGTGAGAGGCAACAAATTCCAGAACACACGAGAGAGGGAGCTCAGTGTCTGACACTCGACAGCAGCGAGGGAGAGGGGAGGGAGAGGGGAGGGGAGGGGAGAGGGGGAAGGAAGGAGAGGTGGGGGGTAGGGAGGAGGGGAGAGGGTAGGGAGGAGGGGAGGGGGTAGGGAGGAGGGGAGGGG
>NW_027599752.1:0-22233 GCF_964194155.1 Cetorhinus maximus
AGGAGAGGGACATGGAGCGGGAGAGTGACAGAGAGGGATGGAGAGTGAGGGACATGGAGGGAGAGGGAGGGAGAGAGAGAGGGAGAGGGAGGGAGGGAGGAGGGAGAGGGTGGGAGGGAGGGAGAGGGTAGGAGGGAGGGGTAGGGAGGGAGAGGGAGGGTGAGGGAGGGAGAGGAAGGCAGAGGGAGGGGCAGAGGGAGGGAGAGAGGAAGGGGAGGGAGAGAGAGGGAAACAGAGTTAGGGAGAGGGAGGGAGGGAGAGGGGAGGGAGGTAGGGAGAGGGGAGAGGGGGAGGGAGGGAGGAAGGGAGAGGGTGAGTGAGTGAGAGGGAGAGGGAAGGAGGGAGAGGGTGGGAGGTAGAGGGAATGGGAGGGAGTGAGAGGGAGAGGGACGGTGGGAGAGTGTGGGAGGGAGCAGGAGGGAGCGGTAGGGAGGGTGAGGGAGCTAAAGGGAGTAGGAGGGATAGGGAGGGAGAGGGAGGGAGAGGGACAGGGAGAGGGAGGGAGGGAGAGGTAGAGGGAGAGGTTGGGGGCGGGAGGGGGAGGGTGGTGGAGGGAGGGAGAGAGGTAGAGAGGAAAGGGGAAGGGGTGGGAGAGCGGAAGGTGAGGGTGAGGGAGGGAGTGGGATGGTGGGGGAGGGTGAGGGAGGGCGGGGGAGTTGGAAAGGGATGAGAGAGGGAGATGGAGAGAGAGGGTTAAGAGGGAGAGGAAGGGAGGGAAGAAGGAAGGGGGGAGGGAGGGAAAGGGCGGGAGGATAAAGGAAAGAGTGGGAGAGTGAGGGAGCAAGAGAGAGAGAGGGAGGGTGAGGGACAGGGAGAGGGAGAGAGAGAGGGATGGAGAGGGAGGGAGATGGAGGGAGAGGGAGGTAGAGAGAGAGAGGGAGAGGGTGGGGAGAGAGAGATATAGGGAGAGAGAGAGAGAGGTTGAGGGAGGGAGAGGGTAGGAGGGAGGGAGAGGGTACGACGGAGGGAGAGGGTGGGAGGGAGGGAGGGAGGGAGGGGGGGGGAGGGAGGAGAGGGAGGTGGAGGGAGAAGAGAGGGAGAGCGAGGGAGAGGGAGAGTTAGAGGAAGGGAGGGATTGGGAGCGAGGGTGAGGGAGGGAGGGAGGGTGAGGGAGGGAGGGAGGGTGGGAGAGGGAGGTAAGGGGAGTGCGGGGTACGGAGGGGAGGGAGGGTGAGGGAGGTAGAGGTAGAGAGAGGGAGCGGTGGGTGGGAGAGAGGGAGCGGTGGGTGGGAGAGATAGAGTGGTGGGTGGAAGATGGAAGGAGGGTGAGGCAATGAAAGGGTGGGAGGGTGTGGTATGGAGGGGGAGGGAGAGTGTGCAAGAGGGAGTGAGAGGGTGTGTGCGGGAGCGAGAGGGAGTGAGTGAGGAAGGAGAGGGAGTGAAATGGAGGGAGAGGGAGGGAGAGAGATAGGGTGAGGGAGGGAGAGAGAGGAGAGAGAGAGGAGGGAGAGAGAGGGGAGGGTGAGGGAGGGATAGGGTAGGAGGGAGGGAGGGAGAGGGTAGGGGAGGGAAGGGGTGGGAGTGAGAGGGAGAGGGATGGAGAGAGAGGGAGAGAGAGGGAGGGAGAGGGTGGGAGGGAGCGGGGGAGCGGGAGAAAGCGGGAGGGAGGGGGTGGGAATGGAGGGAGGGAGAGTGAAGGGAGGGAGGGGAGGGAGGGGGAGGGGGAGGGAGAGGGAGGGAGGGGAGGGATTGGGAGCGAGGGAGAGGGGGAGATGGAGGGAGGTAGAGTGGGAGGGAGACAGAAGGGGAGAGGGGGTGGGTGGGGGGAGTGTGAGGCTGGGGAGAGGGAGATGGACAGAAGGTTTGATGAAGAGAGAGTGGGAGAGAGGATTGACGTAGAGTGAGAGAGAGGAATTGTGGGAGAGAGAGAGAGAGGGAAAGGGAGGGGGAGAGGGAGAGTGAGAGGGGGTCAGGTAGAAAGGGTGAGGAAGGGAGTGAGAGGGAACGAGAGGGTGGGAGAGGATGGGAGAGGATGGGAAAGGAAGGATGGGAGAGGGGAGGGAGAGGGAGGGAGGGGAAGTTGGGAAAGGGAGGGAGATGGAGAGAGAGGGGTGAGATAGAGAGGGAGGGAGGAAGGAGGAGGGAGGGAGGGAGGAAGGAAGGTAGGGAGGAAGGGAAGGGAGGGAGGGAAAGGGAGGGAGGATAAAGGAAATGGAGGGAGTGTGAGGGAGCGAGAGGGAGGGAGAGGGGACAGGGAGCGGGAGAGGGAGAGAGAGGGATGGTGATTAAGGGAGAGGGAGGGAGAGATAGAGGAGAGAGAGAGAATAGGGAGAGAGAGATAGAGGTTGAGGGAGGGAGAGGGTAGGAGGGAGGGAGAGGGAGGGTGAGGGTGGGAGATGAAGTGAGAGGGTGGGGGAGAGGGGGGAGGGAGGGAGGTGGAGGGAGAAGAGAGGGAGAGCGAGAGGGAGGGAGAGGGAGGGAGGTAAGGGGAGTGAGGGGTAGGGGGGGAGGGTGTGAGGGAGGTAGAGGGAGAGAGTGGGAGCGGTTGGTGGGAGAGAGAGGGAGCGGTGGGCAGGAGAGGGAGGGAGTGTGAGGGAATGAGAGGGTAGGAGAGGGTGTGATGGATGGGGAGGGAGTGTGTGCAAGTGGGAGTGAGAGGGTGTGTGCGGGAGCGAGAGGAGAGAGAGAGGGAAGGAGAGGGAGGGAAATAGAGGGTGAGGGAGGGTGAGGGTAGTAGGGAGGGAGGGAGGGAGGGAGGGAGGGAGAGGGAGGCTGAGGGAGGAGAGGAAGGGAGAGGGAGGGAGAGAGGGAGAGGGAGATGGAGGTGGAGAGGGAGATGGAGGGAGGGAGAGGGAGGGAGGGAGAGTGAGGGAGGGAGGGAGGGAGGGAAGGAGGGAGGGAGGAGGGAGGGAGGGAGGGAGAGGAAAAGAGGGAGGGGTGGGAGGGAGAGGGAGAGGGAAGGAGGGAGAGGGAGAGAGAAGGAGAGAGGGAGAGGGGGGAGGAAGAGGGGGAGGGAGAGGGTGGGAGGGAGCAGGAGAGCAGGAGGGAGGGGGAGGGATGCAGAGGAAGGGAGAGAGAGGTAGAAAGAGGGATAAGTAGGGAAAGGGAGAGGGAGGGAGATGGAAGGAGAGGAAGTGGGGAAGGGAGATGGAGAGATAGGGAGGGAGAGAGAGGGAGCGGTGGGTGGGAGAGAGAGAGGAGCGGTGGGTGGGAGAGGGAGGGAGGGTGAGGGAATGAGAGGGAGGGAGGGGGTGTGATGGAGGGGAGGGAGAGTGTGCAAGAGGTAGTAAGAGGGTGTGTGTGGGAGTGAGAGGGAGAGGAAGGAGAGGAGGGAGATGGAGGGAGAGGGAGGGAGACAGAGAGGGAGGGTGAGGGAGGAAGAGGGTAGGAGGGAGGGAAGGAGAGGGTAGGAGGGAAGGAGGGTGAGGGAGGGGAAGGGAGGGAGAAGGAGGGTGAGGGAGGGAGAGGGAGGGAGGGAGAGGGAGGGAGAGGAGAGCGAGGGAGGGAGGGAGAGGAAAAGAGGGAGGAGAGGGAGGGAGGGAGAGAGAGGAAGGAGGGAGAGGGTGGGAGGTAGAGGGAAGGGGAGGGAGAGGGAGAAAGGGAGAGAGGGGGAGGGGAGGGAGGGTGAGGAAGGTAAAGGGAGTGGGAAGTATAGGGAGGGAGAGAGAGAGGGAGGGAGATGGAGGGAGAGGGAGGGAGCAGGAGGGAGGGAGAGGAAGGGAGAGAGAGGTAGAAAGAGGATTAAGTAGGGAGAGGGAGTGGGAGGGAGATGGAAGGGGAGGGAGATGGAAGGAGAGGTGGAGAGAGGGAGAGGGAGGGAGGAAGGGAGGATGAGGGAAAGGCTGGTAGTGAGGGAAGCAGAGGGAGAGGGATGGAGAGGGAGGGTGAGGGAGGGAGAGGGAGGGAGAGGGAGGGAGCGGGAGGGTGCAGGAGGGAACGGGAGGGATGGAGAGGGAGGGACAGAGAGGGAGAAGGAGGGATAAGGAGGGAGAGGGAGAGGAAGGGAGATGGCAGGAGGGAGTGAGGGAGGGAGATGGGAGAGAGGTGGAGAGAGGGAGGATGGGAGGGTGGATAAGGGAAAGGGAGGTAGAGTGAGGGAGAGGGAGGTAGGGAGAAGGAGGGAGGGGAAAGGGAGGGAGGGAAGGGGTGGGAGGGAGGGAGAGGGAGGAAGCGGGAGGGAAAGGTATCTAGAGGGAGCAAGAGGGAGTGAAGTGAGGGAGGGGGAGATGGAGGAGGGAGGGGGAAAGAGGGAGAGGGAGGGAGAAAGGGAGGGAGGGAAAGGGAGATAGGATGAGGGAAAGGGAGGGAGATTGAGGGAGCAAGAGGGAGGGAGAGGTTTCGAGAGGGAGGGAGAGTGAGGGTGAGGGACAGGGAGCAGGAGAGGGAGCGAGAGAGATGGAAGGAGAGTGAGAGGGAGGGTGAGGGAGGCAGAGGGAGGCAAGCGGATTGAGGGGAAGGGAGGGAGGGGTGTGAGGGGGAGGGAGGGGAGGGAGGGTGAGGGAGGTAGAGGGAGCGGTGGGTGTGAGAGAGAGGGAGCAGTGGGTGTGAGAGAGAGGGAGCGGTGGGTGGGAGAGAGAGGGAGCAGTGGGTGAGAGAGAGGAGGGTGAGGGAATGAGAGGGTGGGACGGGGTGGGATGGAGGGGGAGGGAGAGTGTGCAAGAGGGAGTGAGAGGGTGCGTGCGGGAGCAAGAGGGAGAGAGAGAGGGAAGCAGAGGAAGCTAGAGGGAGGGAGGGGGAGGGAGAGGGAGTGAGAGAAGTGGAGAGGGAGCGAGAGGGAGAGAGAGAGGGAGAAATCTAGAGGGAAGCTAGAGGGAGGGCGATGGAGGGATAGGGAGGGAGAGGGAGGGAGAGGGAGGGAGAGGGAGGGAGAGAGGGAGGGAGAGGGAGGGAGGGAGGGATTGATGGAGAGAGGGAATAAGGGAGAGAGAGAAGGAGAGGGAAAGGGGCAGGGTGAGGGGGAGAGATGGAGGGAGGGAGAGGGAGAGGGATGGAGAGGGAGTGCGTGGGAGTGAAAGAGGGAGCAGAGGGAGTGAGAGGGGGGAGGGAGAGATAGGGAGATGGAGTGAGAGGGAGGGGGAGGGAAGGGAGGGAAGGGGAGATAGTCAGTTGGAGAGAGGGTGTGGGAGGTGGAGAGATGGAGAGGGAGAGGAAGAGGGAGAGGCAGAGGGAGGGAAGGAGAGGGAGGGAAGTAGAGGGAGGGAGGAAGAGGGAGGGAGAGGGAGGGAGTGGAAGGGAGAGAGGTAGAGGGAGGGAGACAAAGGGAGGGAGGGAGAGAGTATAAGGGAGGGAGCGAGGAAGAGCGAGGGATGGAGAGGGAGGGTGGGGTAGGGAGAGGGAGGTAGGAGAGGTAGAGGGATAGGGAGAGGGTGTTGGGGAGGGTGGGAGATAGGGGCATTAGTGGGGAGGGTGGGGGAGGGATGGGGAGGGAGAAGGAGGGAGGGAGAATGAGGGAGAGGGCGAGAGGGAGGAGAGGGAGGGAGGGAGCAGGAGGGAGGTGGAGGGATTGGGAGGGAGGGAGAGGGAGAGGATGGGGAGGGAGGGAGAGGGAGAGGGATGGAGAGGGAGGGAACAGGAGTGAGAGAGGGAGAGGGAGTGTAAGGGAGAGAGAGTGTGGGAGAGAGGGAGGGAGTGAGAGGGAAATGGAGAGGGAGGGAGGGAGGCAGAGAGCATGAGGGAGGGGGAGGCAAAGAGGGAGAGGGAGAGGGAGGTAGGGGAGAGTGGGGGAGTGAGGGGGATAGGGAGCAGGTGTTGGAGAGAGGCAATGAGGGGAAGAGAGTGTCAGGTAGGGAGGGATGGAGGGAGGGAGAGGGTAGATAATGTGAGAGAGGGAGTGGGAGGTAGAGAGATAGAGAGGGAGAGAGGAGAGGGAGAGGGAGAGGGAGGGAGAGGAGAGGGAGAGGGAGGGAGTGAGAGACTACGGGAGGAAGGGAGAGGGAGGAGGCAGGGAGACGGAGGGAGAGGGAGGAGGGAGGGAGGAGGGAGGGAGAGGAATGGAAAGTCAGGCAGAGGGAGGGAAAGGCAGGGAGAGGGAGGGTGAGGGAGGGAGAGTGTCACGGAAAAACGGAGTGAACACTCAGAACCCGGAGGTTTGTCTAGGAAGTCTTTATTAAAGTCATGATATCACGGAGAGCTTAGTCGCATACAACGGAGCGAACCAGTCTCTCCGTGATATCACGACTTTAATAAAGACTTCCTAGACAAACCTCCGGGTTCTGAGTGTTCACTCCGTTTTTCCGCGACAGATGGCGACGAAGGTGGGATCCGACTGAAGTCCAGTGGCTTCTTAAGTTGGAGAGGTAATTGAAAACCTGGACCGTCGGATCTTTGAAAAAGAACCCTCGCGGAGAAAGGGAGAGACTCTCCTAAATTGGTGAGAATACGAACTGTATGCTAGCTGAAAGGGGGAGTGCAGTTAAATAGCGTCCCAGCTACCTCTTAAGTTGGAGAGGTGAAAGGGGGATGAACAAGCATCCTAGCTGAAAGGGGGAGTGCTTGAAAAAGGGTAGTTACCGACCGAAAAGATTTGAAAGACTCAAGGATTTGGAGGAATTGTTGAGGAATTCTTAAACACCGGTGAGCGCAGGTAGGCAAAACGCGCTGCGCTGTTTAATTGTGTTTCCTTTCCAGATAAAATGGGAAATTGCAACAGCAGAGCGGGCTCTGCTACTCCGCCCGCTTCACAAAGTATTAAGAAGAAACCGAAACCAGCGAAACCGGAGCTTAAAACAGGAACTTTGAAGATGGGTAAGAAAACGGAAAAAAAGTAGTAGTAGTATACCCAAGGGTTCGAGACCCCTGGAGGTGAAAAGTAAGTAATTTCTGAGTTTTCTTTTGTGTCCATTACAGTCCTGAAAATGTCCAATATGTTTCTGATTGGGTTAAATGGACTCAAAGTAAAGGAGAGAGCTTCCCACCAGCTTGAACTTTTAATCGGGACAGATTTGAGCGCTTATAATATGTTTTAAGGGAGGTAGATAGTCCGCTACTGAATTTTCTGTAACTTAAAAAAAAAGAATGAATTCATCTAAGTTACAAGAGCTGTTTGTGCTGAAGAGAGAGAGAGAGAGGCTACCCCTAGGGGGTTAATGAGCAATTTGCAATCAGCAGCAGAGAAAATGTGAGATTGAGATTTCGTCAGTTTGAAGGTCCCTATAGGTGGAGCCTTCAAGATCCCTTTATTCCCCCCACTGCTACTCGAAGCTTCGTTTTAGAGTTAAGTTCAATATTATAGGAGTATCGATACATACCTTTATCTATGTTTGTTTGTGTGCAATGAAGCATTTGTATGTGAGCTTTAATGTGTTTTCTTCTCTGAATTGTCTTGTGTGTGTAGTTGTTCTTCCCTGAATTGTCTTTTGTATGTGTAGTTGAGCACTTTAGAGTCGAAAGCCCCATATTAGCTTAAAGGAAAAGTTTATTCAAATATTCCAAAGTTTTGAGTATAAGGTTTGAGTTGAGATTTCAGGCAAAAATCGTAATTTGAAGGTAGTGTAAAGATAAAACAGGTCTTGCCTTTGTTTGAGATGAACCAACCTTTGTACCACCCCCTTGCAGACTAGTAGGGAATAACCCTTATCATCAGCTTCCAAACTGATTGGGATTAATACATACGAGTTAGTATTCTAAAATTCTGAGAAAAAGAAATTACTTGAAATTCAGAAAGATTCTAGGAAAACGAAAAGACATAAACACAAGGTCTAGGTGGTTCCAATGGATAAAAAGGGGTTTCTTAAGAAGAGATGAATTAAATATTAAAGGAAATCTGCTTTCCAAAAGCACTGGAATTTGAATTGGGGACAATCTTGAGATGTAAAGTGCAGTGTAATTTAACAGATTACCTTTGAATCACTAGGATGCTATCTAAGATAAATAACGTGTCAATAAACATACGGAAATTATAACTAGGATACAAATCATTACACATGAAAAAGAGGTTGTTTTAATTTTGATAGTTTAAATTACAGTTTCAAAGTTTAAAAATTCGAGGTTTGGTTCTTGATAAAGTTCTCAAAAGGGAATTTTCATTTTAAAAGGTCTGACAACAATTGGCACTAATTCAAATGCTGCAAGCCTTTGTGTTTGTAAGTCTGTTCCCAAAATGTGAAGCTAAGCTCAAGACCTTGGCAATGTTTGGCAGAAATCCAATTTTTGGCCGAGTTAATGAATCTGGGATAATTCTAAAAGAAAAGGGTCAGACACAATTTATTGTGTTACTTTTAAGACAATAAAATCTTTGAGAAGAAGAAAAGGAAGCAAAACTTGTCAATACCTGATTTCTGTTTTAAAACTGTTATGAAAATACTTTATTGGATTGTAAAGTCTCTCCAGACAACCTGAACAAGATAAGATGGTAGCTGTTGCAAGTGTAAACTGGTATGAGGAAAGTGGGAGAATGAGTCAGGGAAAGAGGACATAATGTTTTAAGGCAAATTAATTTGATAATCTGGCCATCAACTGAGGCATTGGAACTGCACAGGGGGAGATAAGTAAAGATCTAGAGACAGAGATCCCGTTGAAATGGAATAGTTAATATGGCCTAAAGAGTAAGCAAACATTTTAAACAATCCAAGACAATAGAGAAACTGAACTCAAGAACCTTAGGATGATCATGGTCAGGAAAGAAAACTTAGAGGTAAAACTATGAGGAATCTGTAGTTCAGGAATTGAAATGTAAGGAGAAATAATACTTAACAACAATTTACCACAAGATGGATACAGATAAAGGGAAAGCTGGAAAAAGGCTAAATAGATGTATTACTGATTATATTAATGTGCCTGTGAGCTACAAAAAGTAAAACCATAGGATTAACACCTTGAGGACAGGCAGAGTTAAGCGGTTCCCAGAGAGAAGCATCACTGGAAATGAAAATACTGAGCCATTGAAAGATAGGATAAGAAGGTGCATTGTAGAGTTGTTTAAGGAATTGAGGTCTGACATGAGACAGCAGCAGGAGGGAGTAAACTGGAAGGAGTGGGGGTGCCTACCCAAATAGATTCAGATCAGGGAACTAATTTCACAGGGAGAGTCATTAAAGAAGTGTGTAATCTTATGGCGATTAAACAGAAATTCCATATTCCTTACCCCCCAGAGTCCAGGGATGGTGGAAAGGATGAACTGAATTTAAAAAAAAAAAAATCAATCAAGAGACAGGGAACAGCCCAATGTTCTAATGCGCCATGGGCTACCCCAAGCAGGACCGACAGGTTCACCCCATTTGAAATGATAACAGGTAAGGGCCATGCTATTACCTGAAGGTATTATAGTAGGAGGTGTAGGGCCACTGAAAGGAAAAATACAGCACAATGTAAGGGAATTAAGTAGGGGATTACATAAATTGAGAGAGGAAGTTAGAGACTGACAGATGATTAAGGATATGGAAGCAGGCAAATCCAAAGAGCAACAATGGACCATACGAGGTAATTATGACAGGTGATACATGTGCACTTGTAAATATGAGAATGGGAAGTAACTGGAGGCATTACACACAGTTAAAGATACATGACAATTGACCAAGCGGTAACCCAGAGAACGGGAGCTGATGTTAATTTCTCCACAGATCTACGATCCTGGTCGTGGGCCTATCAGTACTGAGAACAAGGTCGGGGATCATCACTGCTCATCCCGCACCACAGGAGGAACTTTGGTACAGCATGGACAGTGCCGAATGTGACACACAACGGGGAATGATAAATGTAACAGTAGGAGAACAACTGCTTTCAAATTATAGTAAGGGTTGCTTCAGATCGAGCATGGGAGGTCCGCCCAAAAGAGCCACTACCCATCCAGCTCCCACCTCTACTTTCACAGTCTGAGTAGAGATAATTGAAGCCCCTCAAACCACACCGACTGATCAATCTTGTCCAACTATGCATCCAGGATCTCTCTCCCTCTCCCTCCCTCCCTCTTCCTCCCACCCTCCCTCCCTCCCTCTTCCTCCCACCCTCCCTCTCCTACCACCCTCCTTCTCCCTCCCTCCCTCTCCCTCCCTCCCTCCCCATCCCTCTCCCTCCTTCCCTCTCCCTCCCTCCCACTCACTCCCTCTCCCTCCCTCCATCTCCCACCTTCCCTCTCCCGCCCTCTCTCTCCCTAGCCCACCCTCCCCCTCCCTCACTCTCCCTCCTTCCCCCTCGCTCTTCCTCACTCCCCCTCTCACCCTCAACCTCCCCCTATCCCTCTCCTTCTCCCTCTCTCCCTCATTCCCTTTCTCCATCAATCCCTCTCTCCTTCCCTCCCCTTCTCTCCCTCCGTCCCTGAATGGTTTGGTACTGGTTGATCAGAAGTTTTGTATCATAATGTACACCATGAGCTGGTACCCATAGTCTAGAATATATCCGGTGTCGTCCTGCCCCAGTGGTACTCAACCCATACCCAAGCACTCTATACGGCTCTGACGCGCCAGTTGATGACTGAAGCAGTTCAGTTCAATGGTGAGGTGCGATCAGGCTTGGGAGGGAACTGTGTTAAGCGCAGCCTGATAAATGATGCCACTATGATATTCAAATTAGGGATATCGTTGGTTAATCCAAAGTTTGGCTATCATGCTCGAAAGTCATGTGGGGACTATCAATAAATTAATGGAAATAGGGAAAAATATTTCAGACAAAGTGAGCAGAAATGATGTTTGCAACACCTATGGATCTTGGGCACTGGAACAACCCGAGAAAATTTAAGACAGACTAAAGAAGGGGTAGTCCCTTTATGGGTAACTAATGAGCATTTATTGAATCTCTCACGACACAGGAATCATGACTTGACCGGTTGCCAGCTCAGGGGTTTAACACGTGTATGTAGAATGAATGTTGAATGTATTGTGAATAGTAATATGCTAATAGGCATTGTATTAGTAATACCTGTCATACCTATGTCAATGACATAACCCAGGCAAGACGCCCACAGTGACTGCTGGTACGGGACCCCAGCCATGGGGCCCATTTGTACACCTACAAATGGACTTCATACAAATGCCTAAATGTATGGAATATAATTATGTTTTAGTTCTAGCATGTTTTGTTCTCGCGATGGGTGGAGGCGTATACCACCCGACGAAATGATGCTGATGTTGTTGTAAAATTGTTGTTCATTTTACTGCTAAAGTGATAAAGGAACTGTTGAAGGCCTTACAATGCAACCATCACCTTTCCTGCCCATACCACCCCCAGTCTACTGGGGTGGTGGAAAGACAAAATGGTATTCTGACAAACAAACTAGCTAAATTATGTGAAGAAACCAGTTTGAAAGGGCCTGAAGCTCTACCCTTGGTGCTCATGACTATGCGCTCTCACCCTAACTGTCTCAAGAGCTTGCATATACAGGTAGTAGAAGCTCAGAAAAAGCCCACCGTTGAAGATTGCCATCAATACCAGCCCAGGGACCTAATGCTAGTAAAGACCTTCAGGAGAAAGAACTGTTTGGAACCTCGATGGGAAGGGTCTTTCCAAGTCCTGCTCACCACCCATACGACCATATAGGTTGAAGGACGTCCTTGTGGATCCACGCATCGCACGTCAAGCGGACGCTGACCTCGGTCGGAAGTGCTTGTGCAAGAAGTTTAACTGAGCCGTCGGAATGCTGACTCTGATTTGGATCCTGTCCTGTGTGGCCCTTGCGGGGGCATGGAATACCAATTCTGCGGTTCAACGAATGCAGGCCATAGCCTCGCAAGTTAATCGGACTACATGTTGGATTTGTACTAATTTTCCTCTATGCAAGACAGCAGCTGAATTGCATGAGAGGGTGGAAAGGACCCTACCTTGTGCTGCCAACAACTCGAACGGCCCTGAAGATTAAAGGGAAGGAAGATTGGGTCCACGCCACTCATTGTAAAAAAACATTGTCCGGCAGTCCTATAACCGTTGTTATCAGTGAACTAATTTGCATTATGTATTGGATACTGCTTTTTGCTATATTCTGTCTTTTTGCTATATTTTGTGGGGTGTACCCAAAGGATTCTCACCCCAACACCTTTTTGTCTCTATGCCGCACCTATGCTAGAGAGGTAGGACAGGGTGCCTGTTGGATATGCGGCCAGACTCCCCAACATGGGGGAGAGACGGGTAATTGGCGTGCTGTTCCTCTAAATGACACTGAGTATGCTGACGTTCGTACTTTTGATATTGTAACACCGCAGCACAATAGTTTAGGGGTTGGTTCCATCACTCTCCACCTGCCAATGGGTGGAACTATACAGAACATGGGATTAGAATTAGATCCCCACTAGAGCCGGTAAATGCCACCTGTTGGTGTTCCAACCTTACACTCAGCATTTATGATCTGGGACGAAGCTCCTGTCATACTACAGTATCATACATCTTTGGCCTATCTGTCCGAAAGCCCGCCGGTACTGAACATCCACCAGACCCTCTTAATGGTACATATTGGGTTTGTGGAGATAAAGCTTACCCCTGGTTGCCTGGGATGCCTCAGCTGTCTTTTTTCTCTAACATGTCTGTAGAAAATTCGGAAAAGAACAAAACCACTCCCACCTGGAGAGGCTGTTGCTACCTAGCGTACTTAAATCCCTATCTTCGCCATATAGGTAAATCAGATATGCACCCACATCAGCGCCTACATCGCCGTGGCATCTCGGAATCTGAACGATTCTGGATGATTGCTTTGCCCCTTATGGATCAGCTCATAATTCATGTGAAATTATCAACCTGGCAGCTGCGCTTGAAAAAGTCGCTAATTCAACGGCTGATGCTCTGATTAAAACACAGAAGCTGATCTCAGCCAGCACCACTGAAATGGTAGCATTACGCCTAACCCTATTACAAAACAGGATGGCCCTTGACTTCCTTCTAGCTGAAAAAGGTGGCACTTGTGCTATGATAGGCTCAGAGTGCTGCATTTATGTATCCGATGTCTCTGAAAATATCACTGACTTGGGACAGCATGTCATGAACAAGGTACAAGAAATAAAGAAGGCTGGGGAAAGTTCAAGCAATTTTTATAAAAAAAGATTCTCCGTGGTCTACGATACTAGGTTGGTTTTCCGGTTGGGGAAGTTGGTTGCTATACTTTTTAATTGGGATAGTCGTAGTATGTATCATAGGGTGCTGTGCGTGTGTTACTTTACGGATTTGCTGCTCCCAGATTATCAATAGTGTCTCCACTGGATTAGGGGGTGCCCCAATCATTCCCCAAATGATGCGCACTGGCCCCAGCGAAGCCCACTGGTGGGGAGAGAAAGTTTACCCCGCCAGGGACCGGCCTTTTCCTCATGGTTATGAACCCCCATATGATGATGAAGATATTATTCCTCACTGGTGTTAATCTAAAAGAAAAGATTAACAAGGAGGGACTGTGGAGGAATAAAATACATGTATAATTGTGAATGAAATAAAATACGTGTATAATTGTGAATGAAATAAAATACGTGTACAATTGTGAATGAAATAAAATACGTGTACAATTGTGAAATAAATAAAATACACCTATATTTGTGAGAGAAATAAACTTAAAATACATGTATAATGTAATTACTGTAGACTGTCCCCAAACAGTCACGCAGCCAGCACATAAATTAGCAAATCAAAGGGCCCAGTGCTACCTTCCCAGACTAAGGGGCTCCGGATGTCAGATACGGTGGCAAAATCTAAGAGAAAAAAACTATTGTGTGTGTGCATTGCCCAGGATATGTAACCAATTATCACTGTCTATTTGCTAAACCATTGACATTGTCCTGTCTATTTGCTAAACCATTGACATTGTCCTGTCTAATTGTTAAACCATTAACACTGATCGCTATCTTTTGAAACCATTTGAAACTATTCTAATTGCCCAAGTTTCTGTCACGAACCTTTTGCTATATCTATCTGTGTAAAGAGGTGTTAGGCAGAGACTGGTTCGCTCCGTTGTATGCGACTAGGCTCTCCGTGATATCACAACTTTAATAAAGACTTCCTAGACAGGGAGAGGGATGGGCAGGGAGGGAGAGCGTGGGATTCAAAGGGAGGGGGGAGAGACTAAGGGAGGAATGGTGGGAGGGAGAGGGTGCGAGGAATAAGTAGGGAGAAGGAGGGAGGGGGAGGGATGGAGAGGGAGGAAGCGGGAGGGAGGGAGATGGAGCGAGAGGGAGGGAGAGGGAGAGGGAGCGGGAGAGAAGGACATGGATGGGGGAGAGGGAGACGGAGAGGGGGAGGGGGAGGGGGAGCAGAAAAGGGAGGGGGGAGAGGGAGAGGGAGAGTGGGGGAAAGTGGGTGAGAGGGAGAGGGAGACGGAGCAAGAGGGAGAGTGAAAGGTGGAGAGGGAGGGAGGGGGAGGGAGGGGGTGAGTGATGGTGATTCTGGAGGGTGGGAGAGGGAGGGGGTGGGAGGGATAGAGAGGGGGAGGGAGAGGGGGAAGGTGGGGGAAGTCGGGGGAGGGAGGGCTAGGGAGGGGGTGGGAGAGTGACGGCTGGGAGGGGGAGGGAGGGGTGGGGGGGGATGGAGGGAGGGAGAGGGAGATGGAGAAGGAGGGAGGGAGCTTTGGAATGAGTCAAAGTGAGTGAGGGAAACTGAGGGAGAGGGACTGAAGGAGAGGGATGGGGAGAGGGATAGGGAGAGGGGGAGAGGGATAGAGAGAGGGGGAGAGGGATGGGGAGGGAAAGGGAGGAAGGGAAAGGGAGTGGGCGGGAGAGGGAGAGTGAGGGTGAGGGAGAGGGAGGGAAGGACATGGATGGGGGAGAGGGAGACGGAGAGGGAGAGGGGTGGGGGAGGGGGAGGGTGAGAATAGAAGGAATAGAGGGAGAAGAAAGGTATGGAGAGAGAGGGAGTGTGGGGAGAGGGTGGGGGAGAGGGTAGGGGAGAGGGTAGGGGAGAGGGTGGGGGAGATGGGGGGAAAGGGAGCGAGAGGGAGAGTGAGAGGGGGAGAGAGAGATTCAGGGGGAGAGAGAAAGAGAGAGGGAGTAGGAGGAGAGGAAGGGAGGGGGAGGGAGGGAGATGGAGGGAGGTAGAGGGAGGGAGGGAGGGAGAGGGAGGGAGGGAGGGAGAGGGAAGGAGGGAGAGGGAGTGGGAGGGAGGGAGGGAGAGGGAAGGAGGGAGAGGGAGTGGGAGGGAGAGAGGAGAGGGAGGGAGGGAGGGAGGGGAGGGAGAGGGAGGCAGGGAGAGGGAGGCAAGGAGGGAGAGAGAGGGAGGGATGGAGGTAGAGGCAGGAAGAGTGATGGAGAGAGTGGGAGGGAGAGGAAGATGGAGAAGGAGGGAGGGAGGGTTGGAAATAGTCCAAGGGAATGAAGAAAAGTGAGGGAGAGAGAGAGAGAATCAGCGAGGGAGAGGGAGAGAAGGAGCGAGGGAGAGCGTGGGAGAGGGAGTGACGTAGAGGGATGGAGGAGAGGGAGAGGGGAGGTAGGGGGTGGAGACTCAAAAGGTAGGGAGGGAAAGGGAGTGGGAGGGAAAGGGAATGAGAGGGAGAGGGAGGGAGGGAGGGAGAGAGAGGGAGTTGGAGAGAGGGAGGGAGAGCTCGGGAGGGAGAGCTAAAGGGAGTGGGGTGAGACAGTCAAAGGGAGGGTGGGAGAAGGAGAGGGTGGAGGGGAGGGAAGGGGCGGGGAGGGGAGGGAGAATGGGGAGGGGGAGATGAGGGGTGGGAGGGGGAGGGAGGTGGAGGGGGATGGAGGCGGAGGGGGAGGGAGGCGGAGGGTGTGACGGGGTTGGAAGAGGGAGAGGGGAGGGAGAGGGGGAGGGGAAGGGAGTGGAGAGAAGGACATGGATGAGGGAGAGAGAGGCGGAGAGGGGATGGGGAGGGGGAGTAGAAAAGGGAGAGGGAGAGAGGGAGAGGGATGTAGGGAGAGGGAGGGTAGGGAGAGGGTGGAGGAGAGGGAGAGGGAGATGGGGGGACTGGGAGCGAGAGGTAGAGTGAGAGGGGGAGAGAGAGAGTGAGGGAGGAGGAGAGGAAGGGAGGGAGAGGGAGGGAGGGGGAGGGAGATTGAGGGAGGGGTAGAGAGGGAGAGGGGGAGGGTGGGGGAGGGCGGGGGAGGGTGGGGGAGGGTGGGGGAGGGAAGGGAGGCTGGGAGGGGCAAGGAGGGAGGGGCAGAGTGATGGCGATGCTGGAGGGAGGAGGAGGGAGAGGGTGGGAGCGGGTGGGAGAGGGAGGGAGGGGGTGGAGGGGAGGGAGAGAGAGGATGAGGGAGGGAGAGGGAAGGCGATGGTGGAGAGAGGGAGAGGGGTAGGGGAGAGGGAGAGGGGAGGGAGGGGGAAGGAGATGCAGGGATGGGGAGGGAGGGGATGGTGGAGGGAGGGGGAGGGAGGGGGAGAGTGATGGTGATTCTGGAGGGTGGGGGAGGGAGGGAGAGGGTGGGGAAGGCTGGGGATGGAGGTGTAGGGTGGGGAAGGGAAGGGGTGGGAAGGTGAGGGCTGGGAGGGGGAGGGAGGTGGAGGGCTGGGAGGGGTAGGGAGGGAGGGGCAGAGTGATGGCGATGGTGGAGGGAGGGGGAGGGAGAGGGTGGGAGCAGGAGGGAGGGGGGAAGAGATGGGATGGAGGGGGAGGGAGAGAGAGGATGAGGGAGGGAGAGGGAGGGCGATGATGGAGAGAGGGAGAGGGTGGGGGAGAGGGAGAGGGAGGGTTAGAGGAACAGGTAAAGAGAGAGGGAGGGGGGAGGGAGAGGGAGGGAGAGGGAGGGAGGTGGTGGGAGTGGGAGGGAGGGCATCGGTGGGGGTTGGAGGGGGAGGGAGGGGAGGTGGAGGTTGGGAGAAGGAAAGGGTGAGGGAGAAAAGGACAGGGAGGGAGGGAGGGAGAGTGAGTGAGCGGGACAGTCAAAGGGAGTGCAGGAGTGGGATGAAGGGTGATAGAGAGGGAGAGGGATGAAGGGTGATAGAGAGGTAGAGGGTTGAAGGGTAAGAGAGAGGGAGTGGGATGAAGGGTGAGAGAGATGGAGAGGGAGGGAGAGGGATGGAGAGAGAGAGAGTGAGGGAGAGGGAGGGAGAAGGAGAGGGTGGGAGATGGCCGAGTGGGAGGGAGAGGGAGAGGGAGACGGGGAGAGGGAGTGAATGAGAGAGAGGGAGGGTGGAGGAGGAGAGGATGGGAGGGAGAGGGAAGAGGTGGAGAGGAAAGGAGGGTTTGGTAGAGGGAGAGGGAGAGGGAGAGGATGATGGAGAGGGAGGGATGGAGGGAGAGGGCGGGATGGAGGTGAGGGAGGGGGAGGGGGATGGAGAGGGACAGGGGAGAGGGAGTGAGAGTGAGTGAGGAGGAGGAGAGGGTGAAGGAGGAGAGAAAGGGAGGGAGAGGGAGAAGGAGAAGAGGAGTGTGGGAGAGGGATGGAGAGGGAGGAGTAGAGGGAGGGGGAGGGGGAGAGGGAGATGGAGAAGGAGGGAGGGAGCTTTGGAATGAGTCAAAATGAGTGAGGGAAAGGGAGGGAGAGGGACTGAAGGAGAGGGATGGGGAGAGGGAGAGGGATAGGGAGAGGGAGAGGGATGGGGAGAGGGGGAGAGGGATAGGGAGAGGGGGAGAGGGATGGGGAGGGAGAAAGTGAAAGGGAGGGAGGGAAAGAGAGTGGCCGGTGAGGGAGAGGGATAGGGAGGAAGAGGGAGTGCTGGGAGAGGCAGAGGGAGAGTGAGGGTTAGAGAAAGGGAGGGAGTGGCATTGGAAGGAAGGGACGGATATGGAGGGAGGGAGCGGGAGGGAGGAAGTGGGAGAGATGGACATGGGTGGGAGGGAGGGAGATGGAGAGGGGGAGGGGTGGGGAGGGGGAGAAGAAAAGTGAGGGGGAGAGGGAGAGGGATGGAGAGAGAGGGCTTGTTGGGAGAGGGTGGGGAGAGGGTAGGGGAGAGGGTGGGGTAGACAGGGGACAGGGAGCATGAGGGAGAGTGAGAGGGGAGAGAGAGATTCAGGAGGAGAGAGAAAGAGAGAGGGAGGAGGTGAGGAAGGGAGGGAGAAGGAGGGAGAGAGAGGGAGGGAGAGAGGAAGAGGGAGAGGGAGCAAGAGAGAGAGGGAGGGAGAGGGAGAGGGAGTGGGAGGGAGGGAGGAGAGGGAGGGAGGGAGAGGGAGGGAGGGAGGGAGAGGGAGTGGGAGGGAGGGAGGGAGAAGGAGAGGGAGGGAGGGAGGGAGGGAGACGGAATGTGGGAGGGAGAGAGAGGGAGGGAGGGAGAGGGAGAGGGAGGGAGAGGGAGCGGGAGGAAGGGAGGGAGGGAGAGGGAGGGAGGGAGGGAGGTAGGGAGAGGAGGGGGAGGGAGGGATGGAGGGAGAGGCAGGAAGAGTGATGGAGAGTGTGGGAGGGAGAGGAAGATGGAGAAGGAGGGAGGGAGGGTTGGAAAGAGTCCTAGGGGGCGAGGGAAAGGGAGGGAGAGGGGAGAGAAGGAGCAAGGGAGGAGGGAGGGGATGTAGGGGATGGATGGAGGAGAGCGAGAGGGGAGGTAGGGCGTGAAGACTCATAGGCAGGGAGGGAAAGGGAGTGGGAGGGAAAGGGAGAGAGAGGGAGGGAGAGCTCGGGAAGGAGAGCAGAGAGAGGGGGGCGAGAGAGTCAAAGTGTGGGTGGGAGGGGGAGGGAAGGGGAGGGAGGGGAGGGAGGTTGGGGAGGTGGAGATGAGGGGAGGGAGGATGGGGAGGGGGAGATGAGAGGAGGGATGTGGAGGGGGAGGGAGGTGGAGGGGGAGGGAGGCGGAGGGGGAGGGTGCCGGAGGGGGGAGGGAGGGAAGCGGAGGGTGTGAGGGGGTTGGGAGAGGGACGGGGAGGGAGAGGGGAGAGAGGGAGCGGGAGAGAAGGACATGGATGAGGGAGAGAGAGGCGGAGAGGGGATGGGGGATGGGGAGTGGGAGAGGGGGAACGAGACGGGGGGACAGGGAGTGAGAGGGAGAGTGAGAGGGGAGGGAGAGAGTGAGGGAGGAGGAGAGGAATGGAGGGAGAGGGAGGGAGAGGGATGGAGAAGTTGAGGGAGAGGGAGAGGGGAGGGCTTGAGAGGGTGGAAGAAGGAGGTGGAGGGCTGGGAGCGGGAAGGAGGGAGGGGCAGAGTGATGGCAATGCTGGAGGGAGGAGGAGGAGAGGGTGGGAGGGGGGAGGGAGGGGGAAGGCGATGGTTGAGAGAGGGAGAGGGAGAGGGTGAGGTAGAGGAAGAGGTAGAGGGAGAGGGATGGAGGGGGAGGGAGGGAGAGGGGAGGGAGGGGGAGGGAAGTGGAGGGAGGCAGAGGGAAGTGGAGGGAGGGGGCTGGAGGGGGTGGTAGAGGGAGAGGGAGGGAGGGGGAGAGTGATGGTGATTCTGGAGGGTTGGAGAGGGTGGGAGAGGGAGGGGGAGGGATAGGGGAAGGCAGGGAGGGAGGGGTAGGGAGGGTGGGAGTGTGAGGGCTGGGAGGGGGAGGGAGGTGGAGGGCTGGGAGGGGGGAGTGAGGAATGGGCAGAGCGATGGCGATGCTGGAGGGAGAGGGTTGGAGAGGGAGGGAGGTGGTGGGAGGGGGAGGGAGGGGATCAGTGGCGGTTGGAGGGTGAGGGAGGGGAGGTGGAGGTTGGGAGGAGAGGTTGAGGGAGAAAAGGAGAGGGAGGGAGGGAGAGTGAGCGAGGGAGAGGGAGGGAGAAGGAGAGGGTGGGAGATGGACGAGAGGGAGGGAGACGGAGAGGGAGACGGGGAGAGGGAGTGAATGAGAGAGAGGGAGGGAGGAGGAGGAGAGGAAGGGAGGGAGAGGGAGGAGGAGAGGAAGGGAGGGGTTGGTAGAGGGAGGGTGAGGGAGAGGGAGATGGAGAAGAAGGGAGGGAGGGTTGGAAAGTGAGGGAGAGAGAGAGAGAATCAGCGAGGGAGAGAAGGAGCGAGGGAGAGGGTGGGACAGAAAGGGACGTAGAGGTATGGAGGAGAGGGAGGGGGAGGTAGGGGTGGAGACTCAAAGTTAGGGAGGGAAAGGGAGTGTGAGGGAAAGGGAGTGAGAGGGAGAGAGAGGGAGGGAGTTGGAAAGAGGGAAGGAGAACTCGGGAGGGAGAGCTAGAGGGAGGGTGCGAGAGTCAAAGGGAGGGTGGGAGAGGGTGAGAGATGGAGAGGGTGGGAGGGGGAGGGAAGGGGAGGGAGGGCAGGGAGTTTGGGGAGGGGGAGATGAGTGTAGAGAGGTGGAGGGGAGGGAGGTGGAGGGGGGAGGGAGGCAGAGGGGGAGGGAGGCGGAGGGGAGGGAGGAGGAGGGTGTGAGCGTGGTGTGACAGGGTTGGGAGAGGGAGAGGGGGAGGGAGAGGGGAGGGAGAGGGGAGGGAGAGGGGAGGGAGGGAGCGGGAGAGTAGGACATGGATCAGGGAGAGAGAGGCAGAGAGGGAATAGGGGAGGGGGAGGGGGAGTAGAAAAGGGAGAGGGAGAGAGGGAGAGGGATGGAGGGGAGGGAGGGTGGGGAGAGGGTGGGGGTGAGGGTGGAGGAGAGGGATAGGGAGAGGGAGATGGGGGAAAGGGAGCGAGAGGGAGAGTGAGAGGGGGAGAGAGAGAGTGAGGGAGGAGGAGAGGAAGGGAGGGAGAGGGAGAGGGAGGGAGGGGAAGAGATGGAGAGGCAGAGGGGGAGGGCGGGGGAGGGTGGGAGAGGGAGTGAGGGGGAAGGGAGGGTGTGGAGGGGAGGGAGAGGGAAGACGATGGTGGAGAGAGGGAGCGGGGTAGGTCGAGAGGGAGAGGAAGAGAAAGAGGAGAGGGAGGGAGGGGGAGGGAGGGAGAGGGGGAGTGAGGGGGAGGGAGGGGGTGGTGGAGGGAGGGGTGGGGGAGGGAGGGGGTGGTGGAGGGAGGGGAGGGATGGGAGGAAGGGGGTGTGAGGGATAGGGAGGGGGAGGGAGAGTGGGAAGGTGGGGAGGGAGGGGTAGGGAGGGGAAGTGAGGGGGTGGGAGGGTGAGGGCTGGGAGTGGGATGGAGGTTTAGTGAGGGATAAGGAGGGCAAGGGAGAATGAGAAGGCGGGGAAGGCGGGGAGGGAGGGGTAGGAGGGGAAGGGAGGGGTTGAAAGGGCTATGGAGGGGGAGGGAGAGGGGAGGGCGGAGTTGGGTGGGGTGGGAGGGGGAGGGAGGTGGTGGGAGGGTGAGGGCTGGGAGGGGGAGGGAGGGAGGGCCAGTGTGATGGCGATGCTGCAGGGACGGGGAAGGAGAGGGTGGGAGAGGGAAGGAGAGGGTGGGAGAGGGAGGGAGAGGGTGGGAGATAGAGGGAGAGGGTGGGAGAGGGAGGGAGGGGATCGGTGGGGGTTGGAGGGGGAGGGAGGGAGAGGGAGGGAGGTGGCGGGTGGGGAAGGGAGGGGAGGTGGAGGTTGAGAGAGGGAGAGGGTGGGGGAGAAAGGGAGTGAGTGAGTGAGCGGGACAGTCAAAGGGAGTGCGGGAGTGGGATGAAGGGTAAGAGAGACGGAGAGGACGGGAGAGGGATGGAGAGAGAGAGAGTGAGGGAGAGGGAGGGAGAAGGAGAGGGTGGGAGATGGACGAGAGGGAGGCAGAGGGAGAGGGAGTGGGAGAGGGAAAGGGAGAAGGAGACGGGGGAGAGGGAGTGAATGAGAGAGAGAGAGGGAGGAGGAGGAGAGGAAGGGAGGGGTTGGTAGAGGGAGGGAGAGGGAGAGGATGATGGAGAGGGAGAGGGATAGGGAGGGATGGAGGGAGAGGGAGGGATGGAGGGGGCGGGATACGGTGGGGGATGGAGGCGGAGGGTGTGAGGGGTGTGTGACAGGGTTGGGAGAGGGAGAGGGGGAGGGAGAGTGGGAGAGAAGGACATGGATGAGGGAGAGAGGCAGAGAGGGGGAGGGGAGGGAGAGTAGAAAAGGGAGAGGGAGAGGGATGGAGGGAGAGGGAGTGTGGGGAGAGGGTGGGGGAGAGGGAGACGGGGGGACAGGGAGCGAGAGGATGAGGGAGGAGGAGAGGAAGGGATGGAGAGGGAGGGAGAGAGAGGGAGGGAGATGGAGAGGGAGGGAGAGGGGGAGGGAGGGATACTGGGAGGCAGGGGGAGGGATAGGGGAAGGCGGGGAGGGAGGGGTAGGGAGGGGGTGGGAGGGTGAGGGCTGGGAGGGGGAGGGAGGTGGAGGGCTGGGAGGGGGGAGTGAGGGAGGGGCAGAGTGATGGCGATGCTGGAGGGAGGGAGTGGGAGAGGGTTGGAGAGGGAGGGAGAGGGAGGGAGGTGGTGGGAGGGGACGGAGGGGATCGGTGGCGGTTGGAGGGTGAGGGAGGGGAGGTGGAGGTTGGGAGGAGAGGTTGAGGGAGAAAAGGAGAGGGAGGGAGGGAGAGTGAGTGAGGGAGAGGGAGGGAGAAGGAGAGGGTGGGAGATGCACGAGAGGGAGGGAGAGGGAGTGAATGAGAGAGAGGAAGGGAGGAGAGGAAGGGAGGGAGAGGGAGGAGGAGAGGAAGGGAGGGGTTGGTAGAGGGAGGGAGAGGGAGATGGAGAAGAAGGGAGGAAGGGTTGGAAAGTGAGGGA
>NW_027599753.1:0-22225 GCF_964194155.1 Cetorhinus maximus
TATGGAGGGGTGTAGGGGCTGGAGGAGGTTACAGAGATAGGGAGGGTTGTAGGGGGCTGGAGGAGGTTACAGAGATAGGGAGGGTTGTAGGGGCTGGAGGTGGTTACAGAGATAGGGAGGGTTGTAGGGGGCTGGAGGAGGTTACAGAGATAGGGAGGGTTGTAGGGGCTGGAGGAGGTTACAGAGATAGGGAGGGTTGTAGGGGCTGCAGGAGGTTACAGAGATAGGGAGGGGTGTAGGGTACTGGAGGAGGTTGCAGAGATAGGGAGGGGTGTAGGAGGTTACAGAGATAGGGAGGGTTGTAGGGTCTGGAGGAGGTTACTGATATAGGGAGGGGTGTAGGGGCTGGAGGAGGTTACAGAGATATGGAGGGTTGTAGGGGCTGGAGGAGGTTACAGAGATATTTGGGGTGTAGGGGTTGGAGGAGGTTACGGAGATAGGGAGGGTTGTAGGGGATGGAGGAGGTTACAGAGATAGGGAGGGTTGTAGGGGCTGGAGGAGGTTACGGAGATAGGGAGGGTTGTAGGGGATGGACGAGGTTACAGAGATAGGGAGGGTTGTATGGGGCTGGAGGGGGTTACAGAGATAGGGAGGGTTGTAGGGGCTGTAGGAGGTTGCAGAGATAGGGAGGGTTGTAGGGGCTGGAGGAGGTTACGGAGATAGGGAGGGTTGTAAGGGGGAGGAGGTTACAGAGATAGGGAGGGTTGTAGGGGCTGGAGGAGGTTACGGAGATAGGGAGTGTTGTAGGGGATGGACGAGGTTATAGAGATAGGGAGGGTTGTAAGGGGCTGGAGGGGGTTACAGAGATAGGGAGGGTTGTAGGGGCTGGAGGAGGTTACAGAGATAGGGAGGGGTGTAGGGGCTGGAGGAGATTACAGAGATAGGGAGGGTTGTAGGGGCTGGTGGAGGTTACAGAGATAGGGAGGGTTGTAGGGGTTGGAGGAGGTTACAGAGATAGGGAGGGGTGTAGGGGCTGGAGGAGGTTACAGAGATAGGGAGGGGTGTAGGGGGCTGGAGGAGGTTACAGAGATAGGGAGGGTTGTAGGGGCTGGAGGAGGTTACAGAGATAGGGAGGGGTGTAGGGGGCTGGAGGAGGTTACAGAGATAGGGAGGGTTGTAGGGGCTGGAGGAGGTTACAGAGATAGGGAGGGGTGTAGGGGGCTGGAGGAGGTTACAGAGATAGGGAGGGGTGTAGGGGGCTGGAGGAGGTTACAGAGATAGGGAGGGCTGGAGGGGCTGGAGGAGGTTACAGAGATAGGGAGTGTTGTAGGGGCTGGAGGAGGTTGTAGAGATAGGGAGGGTTGTAGGGGCTGGAGGAAGTTACGGAGATAGGGAGGGTTGTAGGGACTGGAGGAGGTTACAGAGATAGGGACGGTTGTAGGGACTGGAGGAGGTTACAGAGATAGGGAGGGATGTAGGGGCTGGAGGAGGTGACAGAGATAGGGAGGGTTGTAGGGGCTGGTGGAGGTTATAGAGATAGGGAGGGGTGTAGGGGGTGTAGGAGGTTACAGAGATAGGGAGGGGTGTAGGGGCTGGAGGAGGTTACTGAGATAGGGAGGGGTGTAGGGGGCTGGAGGCGGTTACAGAGATAGGGAGGGTTGTAGGGGCTGGAGGAGGTTACAGAGCTAGGGAGGGTTGTAGGGAGCTGCAGGAGGTTACAGAGATTGGGCGCGGTGTAGGGGCTGGAGGAGGTTACAGAGATAGGGAGGGGTGTTGGGGCTGGAGGAGATTACAGAGATAGCGAGGGTTGTAGGGGCTGGAGGAGATTACAGAGATAGCGAGGGTTGTAGGGGCTGGAGGGGTTTACAGAGATAGGGAGGGTTGTAGGTGCTGGAGGAGATTACAGAGATAGGGAGTTGTGTAGAGGCTGGAGGAGTTTACAGAGATAGGGAGGGGTGTAGGGGCTGGAGGAAGTTACAGAGATAGGGAGGGGTGTAGAGGCTGGAGGAGGTTACAGAGATAGGGAGGGTTGTAGGGGCTGGAGGAGGTTACAGAGATAGGGAGGGGTGTAGGGGGCTGGAGGAGGTTACAGAGATAGGGAGGGTTGTAGGGGTGTAGGAGATTACAGAGATAGGGAGTGTTGTTGGGGCTGGAGGAGGTTACAGAGATAGGGAGGGGTGTATGGGCTGGAGGAGGTTACAGAGATAGGGAGGGGTGTAGGAGGTTACAGAGATAGGGAGGGTTGTAGGGGCTGGAGGAGGTTACTGATATAGGGAGGGGTGTAGGGTCTGGAGGAGGTTACTGATATAGGGAGGGGTGTAGGGGCTGGAGGAGTTTACAGAGATAGGGAGCGTTGTAGGGGCTTTAGGAGGTTACAGAGATAGGGAGGGTTGTAGGGGCTGGAGGAGGTTACGGAGATAGGGAGGGTTGTAGGGGATGGAGGAGGTTACAGAGATAGGGAGGGTTGTAAGGGGCTGGAGGGGGTTACAGAGATAGGTAGGTTTGTAGGGGCTGGAGGAGGTTACAGAGATAGGGAGGGGTGTAGGGGCTGGAGGAGATTACAGAGATAGGGAGGGGTGTAGGGCCTGGTGGAGTTTACAGAGATAGGGAGGGGTGTAGGGGCTGGAGGAGGTTACAGTGATACGGAGGGGTGTAGGGGCTGGAGGAGGTTACAGAGATAGGGAGGGGTGTAGGGGCTGGAGGAGGTTAAAGAAATAGGGAGGGTTGTAGGGGCTGGAGGAGGTTACAGAGATAGGGAGGGGTGTACGGGCTGGAGGAGGTTACAGAGATAGGGAGTGGTGTAGGGGCTGGAGGATGTTACAGAGATAGGGAGGGTTGTAGGGGGCCGGAGGAGGTTACAGTGATAGGGAGGGGTGTTGGGGCTGGAGGAGATTACAGAGATAGGGAGGGTTGTAGGGGCTGGAGGGGTCTACAAAGATAGGGAGGGTTGTAGGGGCTGGAGGAGATTACAGAGATAGGGATGGGTGTAGAGGCTGGAGGAGGTTACAGAGATAGGGAGGGGTGTAGGGGCTGGAGGAGTTTACAGAGATAGGGAGGGGTGTAGGGGCTGGAGGAGGTTACAGAGACAGGGAGGGGTGTAGGGGCTGGAGGAGGTTACAAAGATAGGGAGGGGTGTAGGGGGCTGGAGGAGGTTACAGAGATAGGGAGGGTTGTAGGCGTGTAGGAGATTACAGAGATAGGGAGTGTTGTAGGGGCTGGAGGAGGTTACAGTGATATGGAGGGGTGTAGGGGCTGGAGGAGGTTACAGAGATAGGGAGGGTTGTAGGGGGCTGGAGGAGGTTACAGAGATAGGGAGGGTTGTAGGGGCTGGAGGTGGTTACAGAGATAGGGAGGGTTGTAGGGGGCTGGAGGAGGTTACAGAGATAGGGAGGGTTGTAGGGGCTGGAGGAGGTTACAGAGATAGGGAGGGTTGTAGGGGCTGCAGGAGGTTACAGAGATAGGGAGGGGTGTAGGGTACTGGAGGAGGTTACAGAGATAGGGAGGGGTGTAGGAGGTTACAGAGATAGGGAGGGTTGTAGGGTCTGGAGGAGGTTACTGATATAGGGAGGGGTGTAGGGGCTGGAGGAGGTTACAGAGATATGGAGGGTTGTAGGGGCTGGAGGAGGTTACAGAGATATTTGGGGTGTAGGGGTTGGAGGAGGTTACGGAGATAGGGAGGGTTGTAGGGGATGGAGGAGGTTACAGAGATAGGGAGGGTTGTAGGGGCTGGAGGAGGTTACGGAGATAGGGAGGGTTGTAGGGGATGGACGAGGTTACAGAGATAGGGAGGGTTGTATGGGGCTGGAGGGGGTTACAGAGATAGGGAGGGTTGTAGGGGCTGTAGGAGGTTGCAGAGATAGGGAGGGTTGTAGGGGCTGGAGGAGGTTACGGAGATAGGGAGGGTTGTAGGGGATGGAGGAGGTTACAGAGATAGGGAGGGTTGTAGGGGCTGGAGGAGGTTACGGAGATAGGGAGTGTTGTAGGGGATGGACGAGGTTATAGAGATAGGGAGGGTTGTAAGGGGCTGGAGGGGGTTACAGAGATAGGGAGGGTTGTAGGGGCTGGAGGAGGTTACAGAGATAGGGAGGGGTGTAGGGGCTGGAGGAGATTACAGAGATAGGGAGGGTTGTAGGGGCTGGTGGAGGTTACAGAGATAGGGAGGGTTGTAGGGGTTGGAGGAGGTTACAGAGATAGGGAGGGGTGTAGGGGCTGGAGGAGGTTACAGAGATAGGGAGGGGTGTAGGGGGCTGGAGGAGGTTACAGAGATAGGGAGGGTTGTAGGGGCTGGAGGAGGTTACAGAGATAGGGAGGGGTGTAGGGGGCTGGAGGAGGTTACAGAGATAGGAAGGGTTGTATAGGGGCTGGAGGAGGTTACAGAGATAGGGAGGGGTGTAGGGGCTGGAGGAGGTTACAGAGATAGGGAGGGTTGTAGGGGGCTGGAGGAGGTTACAGAGATAGGAGGGGTGTAGGGGGCTGGAGGAGGTTACAGAGATAGGGAGGGGTGTAGGGGGCTGGAGGAGGTTACAGAGATAGGGAGGGGTGTAGGGGGCTGGAGGAGGTTACAGAGATAGGGAGGTGTGTAGGGGCTGGAGGAGGTTACAGAGATAGGGAGGGGTGTAGGGGGCTGGAGGAGGTTACAGAGATAGGGAGGGGTGTAGGGGGCTGGAGGAGGTTACAGAGATAGGGAGGGGTGTAGGGGGCTGGAGGAGGTTACAGAGATAGGGAGGTGTGTAGGGGCTGGAGGAGGTTACAGAGATAGGGAGGGGTGTAGGGGGCTGGAGGAGGTTACAGAGATAGGGAGGGGTGTAGGGGCTGGAGGAGGTTACAGAGATAGGGAGGGGTGTAGGGGGCTGGAGGAGGTTACAGAGATAGGGAGGGGTGTAGGGGGCTGGAGGAGGTTACAGAGATAGGGAGGGTTGTAGGGGGCCGGAGGAGGTTACAGAGATAGGGAGGGGTGTACGTGCTGGAGGAGGTTAGAGAGATAGGGAGGGGTGTTGGGGCTGGAGGAGATTACAGAGATAGGGATGGTTGTAGGGGCTGGAGGGGTTTACAGAGATAGGGAGTGTTGTAGGGGCTGGAGGAGATTACAGAGATAGGGAGGAGTGTAGAGGCTGGAGGAGGTTACAGAGATAGGGAGGGGTGTAGGGGCTGGAGGAGGATGCAGAGATAGAGAGGGTCGTAGGAGCTGGAGGAGGTTACAGAGATAGGGAGGGTTGTAGGGGCTGGGGGTGGTTACAGAGATAGGGAGGGTTGTAGGGGCTGGAGGGGTTTACAGAGATAGGGAGGGTTGTAGGGCCTGGAGGAGATTACAGAGATAGGGAGGGGTGTAGAGGCTGGAGGAGGTTACAGAGATAGGGAGGGGTGTACGGGCTGGAGGAGGTTACAGAGATAGGGAGGGGTGTAGGGGGCCGGAGGAGGTTACAGAGATAGAGAGGGGTTTAGGGGCTGGAGGAGGATACAGAGATAGGGAGGGGTGTAGGGGCTGGAGGAGGTTACAGAGATAGGGAGGGGTGTACGGGCTGGAGGAGGTTACAGAGATAGGGAGGGGTGTAGGCGCTGGAGGAGGTTACAGAGATAGGGAGGGTTGTAGGTGGCCGGAGGAGGTTACAGAGATAGGGAGGGGTGTTGGGGCTGGAGGACGTTACAGAGATAGGGAGTGGTGTAGGGGCTAGAGGAGGTTAAAGAGATAGGGAGGGGTGTAGGGTCTGGAGGAGGTTACAGAGATAGGGAGGTGTGTAGGGGGCTGGAGGAGTTTACAGAGATAGAAGGGTTGTAGTGTTGTAGGAGGTTACAGAGATAGGGAGTGTTGTAGCGGCTGGAGGAGGTTACAGAGATAGGGAGGGGTGTAGGGGACTGGATGAGGTTACAGAGATAGGGAGGGGTGTAGGAGGTTACAGAGATAGGGAGGGATGTAGGGGACTGGAGGAGGTTACAGAGATAGGGAGGGGTGTAGGAGGTTACAGAGATAGGGAGGGATGTAGGGGCCGGAGGAGGTTACAGAGATAGGGAGGGGTGTAGGGGCTGGAGGAGGTTAGAGAATAAGGGAGGGTTGTAGGTAGATGGAGGAGGTTACAGATATAGGGAGGGTTGTAGGGGACTGGAGGAGGTTACAGACATAGGGAGGGTTGTAGGGGCTGGAGGAGGTTACAGAGATAGGGAGGGTTATAGGGGGCTGGAGGAGGTTACAGAGATAGGGAGGGTTGTAGGGGCTAAAGGAGGTGACAGAGATAGGGAGGGTTGTAAGGGCTGGAGGAGGTTACAGAGATAGGGAGGGCTGTAGGGGCTGGAGGAGGTTACAGAGATAGGGAGTGTTGTAGGGGCTGGAGGAGGTTGTAGAGATAGGGAGGGTTGTAGGGGCTGGAGGAAGTTACGGATATAGGGAGGGTTGTAGGGACTGGAGGAGGTTACAGAGATAGGGACGGTTGTAGGGACTGGAGGAGGTTACAGAGATAGGGAGGGATGTAGGGGCTGGAGGAGGTGACAGAGATAGGGAGGGTTGTAGGGGCTGGTGGAGGTTATAGAGATAGGGAGGGGTGTAGGGGGTGTAGCAGGTTACAGAGATAGGGAGGGGTGTAGGGGCTGGAGGAGGTTACTGAGATAGGGAGGGGTGTAGGGGGCTGGAGGCGGTTACAGAGATAGGGAGGGTTGTAGGGGCTGGAGGAGGTTACAGAGCTAGGGAGGGTTGTAGGGAGCTGCAGGAGGTTACAGAGATTGGGCGCGGTGTAGGGGCTGGAGGAGGTTACAGAGATAGGGAGGGGTGTTGGGGCTGGAGGAGATTACAGAGATAGCGAGGGTTGTAGGGGCTGGAGGAGATTACAGAGATAGCGAGGGTTGTAGGGGCTGGAGGGGTTTACAGAGATAGGGAGGGTTGTAGGTGCTGGAGGAGATTACAGAGATAGGGAGGTGTGTAGAGGCTGGAGGAGTTTACAGAGATAGGGAGGGGTGTAGGGGCTGGAGGAAGTTACAGAGATAGGGATGGGTGTAGAGGCTGGAGGAGGTTAGAGAGATAGGGAGGGTTGTAGGGGCTGGAGGAGGTTACAGAGATAGGGAGGGGTGTAGGGTGCTGGAGGAGGTTACAGAGATAGGGAGGGTTGTAGGGGTGTAGGAGATTACAGAGATAGGGAGTGTTGTTGGGGCTGGAGGAGGTTACAGAGATAGGGAGGGGTGTATGGGCTGGAGGAGGTTACAGAGATAGGGAGGGGTGTAGGAGGTTACAGAGATAGGGAGGGTTGTAGGGGCTGGAGGAGGTTACTGATATAGGGAGGGGTGTAGGGTCTGGAGGAGGTTACTGATATAGGGAGGGGTGTAGGGGCTGGAGGAGTTTACAGAGATAGGGAGCGTTGTAGGGGCTTTAGGAGGTTACAGAGATAGGGAGGGTTGTAGGGGCTGGAGGAGGTTACGGAGATAGGGAGGGTTGTAGGGGATGGAGGAGGTTACAGAGATAGGGAGGGTTGTAAGGGGCTGGAGGGGGTTACAGAGATAGGTAGGTTTGTAGGGGCTGGAGGAGGTTACAGAGATAGGGAGGGGTGTAGGGGCTGGAGGAGATTACAGAGATAGGGAGGGGTGTAGGGGCTGGTGGAGGTTACAGAGATAGGGAGGGGTGTAGGGGCTGGAGGAGGTTACAGTGATACGGAGGGGTGTAGGGGCTGGAGGAGGTTACAGAGATAGGGAGGGGTGTAGGGGCTGGAGGAGGTTAAAGAAATAGGGAGGGTTGTAGGGGCTGGAGGAGGTTACAGAGATAGGGAGGGGTGTACGGGCTGGAGGAGGTTACAGAGATAGGGAGTGGTGTAGGGGCTGGAGGATGTTACAGAGATAGGGAGGGTTGTAGGGGGCCGGAGGAGGTTACAGTGATAGGGAGGGGTGTTGGGGCTGGAGGAGATTACAGAGATAGGGAGGGTTGTAGGGGCTGGAGGGGTCTACAAAGATAGGGAGGGTTGTAGGGGCTGGAGGAGATTACAGAGATAGGGATGGGTGTAGAGGCTGGAGGAGGTTACAGAGATAGGGAGGGGTGTAGGGGCTGGAGGAGTTTACAGAGATAGGGAGGGGTGTAGGGGCTGGAGGAGGTTACAGAGACAGGGAGGGGTGTAGGGGCTGGAGGAGGTTACAAAGATAGGGAGGGGTGTAGGGGGCTGGAGGAGGTTACAGAGATAGGGAGGGTTGTAGGGGTGTAGGAGATTACAGAGATAGGGAGTGTTGTAGGGGCTGGAGGAGGTTACAGTGATATGGAGGGGTGTAGGGGCTGGAGGAGGTTACAGAGATAGGGAGGGTTGTAGGGGGCTGGAGGAGGTTACAGAGATAGGGAGGGTTGTAGGGGCTGGAGGTGGTTACAGAGATAGGGAGGGTTGTAGGGGGCTGGAGGAGGTTACAGAGATAGGGAGGGTTGTAGGGGCTGGAGGAGGTTACAGAGATAGGGAGGGTTGTAGGGGCTGCAGGAGGTTACAGAGATAGGGAGGGGTGTAGGGTACTGGAGGAGGTTGCAGAGATAGGGAGGGGTGTAGGAGGTTACAGAGATAGGGAGGGTTGCAGGGTCTGGAGGAGGTTACTGATAAAGGGAGGGGTGTAGGGGCTGGAGGAGGTTACAGAGATATGGAGGGTTGTAGGGGCTGGAGGAGGTTACAGAGATATTTGGGGTGTAGGGGTTGGAGGAGGTTACGGAGATAGGGAGGGTTGTAGGGGATGGAGGAGGTTACAGAGATAGGGAGGGTTGTAGGGGCTGGAGGAGGTTACGGAGATAGGGAGGGTTGTAGGGGATGGACGAGGTTACAGAGATAGGGAGGGTTGTATGGGGCTGGAGGGGGTTACAGAGATAGGGAGGGTTGTAGGGGCTGTAGGAGGTTGCAGAGATAGGGAGGGTTGTAGGGGCTGGAGGAGGTTACGGAGATAGGGAGGGTTGTAGGGGATGGAGGAGGTTACAGAGATAGGGAGGGTTGTAGGGGCTGGAGGAGGTTACGGAGATAGGGAGTGTTGTAGGGGATGGACGAGGTTATAGAGATAGGGAGGGTTGTAAGGGGCTGGAGGGGGTTACAGAGATAGGGAGGGTTGTAGGGGCTGGAGGAGGTTACAGAGATAGGGAGGGGTGTAGGGGCTGGAGGAGATTACAGAGATAGGGAGGGTTGTAGGGGCTGGTGGAGGTTACAGAGATAGGGAGGGTTGTAGGGGTTGGAGGAGGTTACAGAGATAGGGAGGGGTGTAGGGGCTGGAGGAGGTTACAGAGATAGGGAGGGGTGTAGGGGGCTGGAGGAGGTTACAGAGATAGGGAGGGTTGTAGGGGCTGGAGGAGGTTACAGAGATAGGGAGGGGTGTAGGGGGCTGGAGGAGGTTACAGAGATAGGAAGGGTTGTAGGGGCTGGAGGAGGTTACAGAGATAGGGAGGGGTGTAGGGGGCTGGAGGAGGTTACAGAGATAGGGAGGGTTGTAGGGGGCTGGAGGAGGTTACAGAGATAGGGAGGGGTGTAGGGGGCTGGAGGAGGTTACAGAGATAGGGAGGGGTGTAGGGGGCTGGAGGAGGTTACAGAGATAGGGAGGGGTGTAGGGGGCTGGAGGAGGTTACAGAGATAGGGAGGTGTGTAGGGGCTGGAGGAGGTTACAGAGATAGGGAGGGGTGTAGGGGGCTGGAGGAGGTTACAGAGATAGGGAGGGGTGTAGGGGGCTGGAGGAGGTTACAGAGATAGGGAGGGGTGTAGGGGGCTGGAGGAGGTTACAGAGATAGGGAGGTGTGTAGGGGCTGGAGGAGGTTACAGAGATAGGGAGGGGTGTAGGGGGCTGGAGGAGGTTACAGAGATAGGGAGGGGTGTAGGGGCTGGAGGAGGTTACAGAGATAGGGAGGGGTGTAGGGGGCTGGAGGAGGTTACAGAGATAGGGAGGGGTGTAGGGGGCTGGAGGAGGTTACAGAGATAGGGAGGGTTGTAGGGGGCCGGAGGAGGTTACAGAGATAGGGAGGGGTGTACGTGCTGGAGGAGGTTAGAGAGATAGGGAGGGGTGTTGGGGCTGGAGGAGATTACAGAGATAGGGATGGTTGTAGGGGCTGGAGGGGTTTACAGAGATAGGGAGTGTTGTAGGGGCTGGAGGAGATTACAGAGATAGGGAGGAGTGTAGAGGCTGGAGGAGGTTACAGAGATAGGGAGGGGTGTAGGGGCTGGAGGAGGTTGCAGAGATAGAGAGGGTCGTAGGAGCTGGAGGAGGTTACAGAGATAGGGAGGGTTGTAGGGGCTGGGGGTGGTTACAGAGATAGGGAGGGTTGTAGGGGCTGGAGGGGTTTACAGAGATAGGGAGGGTTGTAGGGCCTGGAGGAGATTACAGAGATAGGGAGGGGTGTAGAGGCTGGAGGAGTTTACAGAGATAGGGAGGGGTGTAGGGGCTGGAGGAAGTTACAGAGATAGGGAGGGGTGTAGAGGCTGGAGGAGGTTACAGAGATAGGGAGGGTTGTAGGGGTGTAGGAGATTACAGAGATAGGGAGTGTTGTTGGGGCTGGAGGAGGTTACAGAGATAGGGAGGGGTGTATGGGCTGGAGGAGGTTACAGAGATAGGGAGGGGTGTAGGAGGTTACAGAGATAGGGAGGGTTGTAGGGGCTGGAGGAGGTTACTGATATAGGGAGGGGTGTAGGGTCTGGAGGAGGTTACTGATATAGGGAGGGGTGTAGGGGCTGGAGGAGTTTACAGAGATAGGGAGCGTTGTAGGGGCTTTAGGAGGTTACAGAGATAGGGAGGGTTGTAGGGGCTGGAGGAGGTTACGGAGATAGGGAGGGTTGTAGGGGATGGAGGAGGTTACAGAGATAGGGAGGGTTGTAAGGGGCTGGAGGGGGTTACAGAGATAGGTAGGTTTGTAGGGGCTGGAGGAGGTTACAGAGATAGGGAGGGGTGTAGGGGCTGGAGGAGATTACAGAGATAGGGAGGGGTGTAGGGGCTGGTGGAGGTTACAGAGATAGGGAGGGGTGTAGGGGCTGGAGGAGGTTACAGTGATACGGAGGGGTGTAGGGGCTGGAGGAGGTTACAGAGATAGGGAGGGGTGTAGGGGCTGGAGGAGGTTAAAGAAATAGGGAGGGTTGTAGGGGCTGGAGGAGGTTACAGAGATAGGGAGGGGTGTACGGGCTGGAGGAGGTTACAGAGATAGGGAGTGGTGTAGGGGCTGGAGGATGTTACAGAGATAGGGAGGGTTGTAGGGGGCCGGAGGAGGTTACAGTGATAGGGAGGGGTGTTGGGGCTGGAGGAGATTACAGAGATAGGGAGGGTTGTAGGGGCTGGAGGGGTCTACAAAGATAGGGAGGGTTGTAGGGGCTGGAGGAGATTACAGAGATAGGGATGGGTGTAGAGGCTGGAGGAGGTTACAGAGATAGGGAGGGGTGTAGGGGCTGGAGGAGTTTACAGAGATAGGGAGGGGTGTAGGGGCTGGAGGAGGTTACAGAGACAGGGAGGGGTGTAGGGGCTGGAGGAGGTTACAAAGATAGGGAGGGGTGTAGGGGGCTGGAGGAGGTTACAGAGATAGGGAGGGTTGTAGGGGTGTAGGAGATTACAGAGATAGGGAGTGTTGTAGGGGCTGGAGGAGGTTACAGTGATATGGAGGGGTGTAGGGGCTGGAGGAGGTTACAGAGATAGGGAGGGTTGTAGGGGGCTGGAGGAGGTTACAGAGATAGGGAGGGTTGTAGGGGCTGGAGGTGGTTACAGAGATAGGGAGGGTTGTAGGGGGCTGGAGGAGGTTACAGAGATAGGGAGGGTTGTAGGGGCTGGAGGAGGTTACAGAGATAGGGAGGGTTGTAGGGGCTGCAGGAGGTTACAGAGATAGGGAGGGGTGTAGGGTACTGGAGGAGGTTACAGAGATAGGGAGGGGTGTAGGAGGTTACAGAGATAGGGAGGGTTGTAGGGTCTGGAGGAGGTTACTGATATAGGGAGGGGTGTAGGGGCTGGAGGAGGTTACAGAGATATGGAGGGTTGTAGGGGCTGGAGGAGGTTACAGAGATATTTGGGGTGTAGGGGTTGGAGGAGGTTACGGAGATAGGGAGGGTTGTAGGGGATGGAGGAGGTTACAGAGATAGGGAGGGTTGTAGGGGCTGGAGGAGGTTACGGAGATAGGGAGGGTTGTAGGGGATGGACGAGGTTACAGAGATAGGGAGGGTTGTATGGGGCTGGAGGGGGTTACAGAGATAGGGAGGGTTGTAGGGGCTGTAGGAGGTTGCAGAGATAGGGAGGGTTGTAGGGGCTGGAGGAGGTTACGGAGATAGGGAGGGTTGTAGGGGATGGAGGAGGTTACAGAGATAGGGAGGGTTGTAGGGGCTGGAGGAGGTTACGGAGATAGGGAGTGTTGTAGGGGATGGACGAGGTTATAGAGATAGGGAGGGTTGTAAGGGGCTGGAGGGGGTTACAGAGATAGGGAGGGTTGTAGGGGCTGGAGGAGGTTACAGAGATAGGGAGGGGTGTAGGGGCTGGAGGAGATTACAGAGATAGGGAGGGTTGTAGGGGCTGGTGGAGGTTACAGAGATAGGGAGGGTTGTAGGGGTTGGAGGAGGTTACAGAGATAGGGAGGGGTGTAGGGGCTGGAGGAGGTTACAGAGATAGGGAGGGGTGTAGGGGGCTGGAGGAGGTTACAGAGATAGGGAGGGTTGTAGGGGCTGGAGGAGGTTACAGAGATAGGGAGGGGTGTAGGGGGCTGGAGGAGGTTACAGAGATAGGGAGGGTTGTAGGGGGCTGGAGGAGGTTACAGAGATAGGGAGGGGTGTAGGGGGCTGGAGGAGGTTACAGAGATAGGGAGGGGTGTAGGGGGCTGGAGGAGGTTACAGAGATAGGGAGGGGTGTAGGGGGCTGGAGGAGGTTACAGAGATAGGGAGGGGTGTAGGGGGCTGGAGGAGGTTACAGAGATAGGGAGGTGTGTAGGGGCTGGAGGAGGTTACAGAGATAGGGAGGGGTGTAGGGGGCTGGAGGAGGTTACAGAGATAGGGAGGGGTGTAGGGGGCTGGAGGAGGTTACAGAGGTACCCACCCCTGTAGCCCATCGGTGTCCACTGGCTGTCGCAGAATTATTGCCATTGACCTAGCGGGAGGTTAAAGGTCAGGCAACTGGCCAGCTGGATGTCCCGACCGTCCATGGACTTTACATAATGGCAGGAGATGGATGGAACCAATGGGATGTGAGAGGGGAGAGACAGGTGGCGGGAGGGGGAGAGAGAGGGGGAAGAGGTGTGTTGGGTAGGTGAGAGGGGGTGTGAGGAAAAGAAATGGGGGTGAGAAAAAGGGAGCAGAGTGAGAGTGGAAAAGACAAAGGAGAGAGAGAGACAGACACAGAGAGAGGGAAAGAGATAGACAGAGAGAGAAGGGCAGACAGAGAGACAGACAGACAGAGAGACTCAGAGAGAGAAAGGAGGTGTGAGAAAGAGGAGACACAGAGAGAGAGAGAGAGACAGAGAGAGAGACAGACATAGAGAGACAAAGAGACAGACAGACAGAGGGAAAGAGACAGAGAGAGAGGGACAGAGAGAGAGAGAGAGAGAGAGAGAAACAGAGAGAGACAGACAGACAGAGAGGGAAAGAGATAGAGAGAGAAACAGAGAGAGAGGGGAGGACACAGAGAGAGGGATACAGGGAGAGAAACAGAGAGAGACAGACAGACAGAGAGGGAAAGAGATAGAGAGAGAGAGAGAGAGAAGGACAGAGAGAGAGAGGGGGACAGAGAGAGAGAGAGAGAGAGAGAGGGACAGAGTAAGATACAGAGAGAAAAAAGGAAGGGAGAGAGAGACAGAGAGAGAGAAAGGATGGGGGAGAGAGACAGAGTTAGAGGGAGAGAGCGAGAGAGAGGGGGACACACAGAGAGAGAGGGGCACAGGGAGAGAAACAGAGAGAGACAGACAGACAGAGAAGGAAAGAGATAGAGAGAGGGGGCAGAGAGAGAGAGAGAGAGGGAGAGAGAGAGAGAGAGACAGAGAGAGAGAGCGACAGAGAGAGAGAGCGATAGAGAGAGAGCGACAGAGAGAGAGAGGGGGACAGAGAGAGGGGGAGAGAGAGAGACAGAGAGAGAGAGCAACAGAGAGAGAGATGGGGCAGACAGAGAGAGAGAGAGAGAGAGGGACAGAGAGAGAGAGCGACATAGAGAGAGAGCGATAGAGAGAGAGCAACAGAGAGCGACAGAGAGAGAGGGGGACAGAGAGAGGGGGACAGAGAGAGGGAGAGAGTCACAGAGAAAGATACAGAGAGAAAAAAGGAAGGGAGAGAGAGACAGAGAGAGAGAAAGGAAGGGGAGAGAGACAGAGTTAGAGGGAGAGAGAGAGAGAGAGGGGGACACACAGAGAGAGATGGTGACAGAGAAAATGAGGGAGAGAGTGGGGAGATAGAAAGAGAGACACATACTGAGAGAGAGAGAGAGACAGTCAGTTAGAGAGAGAGAGAGGGTGAAGTGCAGGGAGGGAATGAGAGAGACAGAGGCAGATGGAGGGTAAAACAGAAAGAGAGGCAGAAAGAGGGAAGAATATAGAGGGATAGACAGGGAGAAGAAGAGAATGAAGGGAGGCTGTCAGTGAAGGCTTTAATCGAGGCCATTCAGCCCCTTCTCAAGCCTGTTACACAGGAACAGGAGGAGGCCATTCAGCCCCTCCTCCTCGAGCCTGTTACACAGGAACAGGAGGAGGCCATTCAGCTCCTCCTCCTCGAGCCTGTTACACAGGAACAGGAGGAGGCCATTCAGCCCCTCCTCCCTCCTCGAGACTGTTACACAGGAACAGGAGGAGGCCATTCAGCCCCTCCTCCCTCCTCGAGCCTGTTACACAGGAACAGGAGGAGGCCATTCAGCCCCTCCTCCCTCCTCGAGCCTGTTACACAGGAACAGGAGGAGGCCATTCAGCCCCTCCTCAAGCCTGTTGGTACATTGTACAGTGAGAGTGAAGGTGTGTGTAAGCGGGTGTTACGTTGGTGCGTCTCTGTGTGTGTGCGCGCACGTGTGTGTCTATAACTATGTGAGATGTTCGCTCCCCTGTGTAGCTGTGAACAGTGATCTTGCTTTCTTCTCTTATACAACCCATCAAACTCCGAATTAGTTTCTGAATCAACTGTCATTGGACCATGAAACATCCTCCAGCGAGGACACAATGTGATTAAACTCCTACATTGATGCTCATCCTCTTAAGCATGGACTCATGGGGATTTACCTCTCTCTCTCTCTCTGATCCAACTGCCCCCGGGGATGAGGCTGTATCTGTAGATTCTGGGGTCAACCCCACTCGAGAGACTGAGGAAACAAACTGAGGCTGGCACTCCGAGTGAGTGCTGAGGGAGCACCGCACTGTCGGAGGGTCAGTGCTGAGGGAGCGCCGCACTGTCGGAGGGTCAGTGCTGAGGGAGCGCCGCGCTGTCGGTGGGTCAGCGCTGAGGGAGCACCGCACTGTCCGAGGGTCAGTGCTGAGGGAGCACTGCACTGTCGGAGGGTCAGCGCTGAGGGAGCGCCGCACTGTCCGAGGGTCAGCGCTGAGGGAGCGCTGCACTATCGGAGGGTCAGTGCCGAGGGAACGCCGCGCTGTCGGAGGGTCAGTGCTGAGGGAGCGCCGCACTGTCGGAGGGTCAGTGCTGAGGGAGCGCCGCACTGTCGGAGGGTCAGTGCTGAGGGAGCGCCGCACTGTCGGAGGGTCAGTGCTGAGGGAGCGCCGCACTGTCGGAGGGTCAGTGCTGAGGGAGCGCCGCACTGTCGGAGGGTCAGCGTTGAGGGAGCGCCGCGCTGTCGGAGGGTCAGCGCTGAGGGATCGCCGCACTGTCGGAGGGTCAGCGCTGAGGGAGCGCCGCACTGTCGGAGGGTCAGCGCTGAGGGAGCGCTGCACTGTCGGAGGGTCAGTGCTGAGGGAGCGCCGCACTGTCGGAGGGTCAGCGCTGAAGGAACGCCGCACTGTCGGTGGGTCAGCGCTGAGGGAGCGCTGCACTGTCGGAGGGTCAGTGCTGAGGGAGCGCCGCACTGTCGGAGGGTCGGCGCTGAGGGAGCGCCGCACTGTCGGTGGGTCAGCGCTGAAGGAACGCCGCACTGTCGGTGGGTCAGCGCTGAGGGAGCGCTGCACTGTCGGAGGGTCAGTGCTGAGGGAGCGCCGCACTGTCGGAGGGTCGGCGCTGAGGGAGCGCCGCACTGTCGGTGGGTCAGCGCTGAGGGAGCGCCGCACTGTCGGAGGGTCAGTGCTGAGGGAGCGCTGCACTGTCGGAGGGTCAGTGCTGAGGGAGCGCCGCGCTGTCGGAGGGTCAGTGCTGAGGGAGCGCTGCACTGTCGGAGGGTCAGTGCTGAGGGAGCGCCGCACTGTCCGAGGGTCAGCGCTGAGGGAGCGCTGCACTGTGGGAGGGTCAGTGCCGAGGGAACGCCGCGCTCTCGGAGGGTCAGTGCTGAGGGAGCGCCGTGCTGTCGGAGGGTCAGTGCTGAGGGAGCGCCGCACTGTCGGAGGGTCAGTGCTGAGGGAGCGCCGCGCTGTCGGAGGGTCAGCGTTGAGGGAGCGCCGCGCTGTCGGAGGGTCAGCGCTGAGGGATCGCCGCACTGTCAGAGGATCAGCGCTGAGGGATCGTCGCACTGTCGGAGGGTCAGTGCTGAGGGAGCGCCGCACTGTCGGAGGGTCAGCGCTGAAGGAACGCCGCACTGTCGGAGGGTCAGTGCTGAGGGAGAGCTGCACTATCGAAGGGTCAGCGCTGAGGGAGCGCCGCACCATCGGAGGGTCAGTGCTGAGGGAGCGCCGCACTGTCGGAGGGTCAGTGCTGAGAGAGCGCCACGCTGTCGGAGGGTCAGTGCTGAGGGAGTGCCGCACTGTCGGAGGGTCAGTGCTGAGGGAGCGCCGCACTGTCGGAGGGTCAGTGCTGAGAGAGCGCCGCACTGTCGGAGGGTCAGTGCTGAGAGAGCGCCGCGCTGTCGGAGGGTCAGTGCTGAGGGAGTGCCGCACTGTCGGAGGGTCAGTGCTGAGGGAGCGCCGCACTGTCGGGGGGTCAGTGTTGAGGGAACGCCGCACTGTCGGAGGGTCAGTGTTGAGGGAACGCCGCACTGTCAGAGGGTCAGCGCTGAGGGAGCACCCACAGCGCTGTTAGGGAGGGAGTTCCAGGATTTTGTCCGTGTGGTGTAGGTACACCCACGGCGCTGTTAGGGAGGGAGTTCCAGGATTTTGACCCGGCGACAGTGAAGGAACGGCCGATATATTCCCAAGTCGGGATGGGGAGTGGCTCGGGAGGGGGAACTTGCAGGTGGTGGTGTTCCCCATGTGTCTGCTGCCCTCGTCCTTCTAGACGGTAGAGGTCGTGGGTTTGGGAGGCGCTGTCAAAGGAGCCTCGGCGAGTTGCTGCAGTGTAACCTTGTATCCTTACGGTATCATCACAGCGCGGGGGGAGGCCATTCGGCCCATTGAGCCTGCGGTGGCTCTCTCAGAGAGCGCTCCACCCATTCCCACCAGTGTGCTAAATTGAAAGGAGGGCAACCAAGTCCCCGCTTCTCCTGGAAGGAGGGTTTGGGGTCTCTCTAGGTGCCCTCGCATGGGAGCCCGCCTCAGCGGTGAAGACGGAGGGGCGGTGAAGAGGGAGGGAAGGTGAAGAGGGAGGGAAGGTGAAGGGGAGGGAAGGTGAAGGGGAGGGAAGGTGAAGAGGGAGGGATGGTGAAGAGGAGGAAGGTGAAGAGGGAGGGATGGTGAAGAGGAGGGATGGTGAAGAGGAGGGATGGTGAAGGGGAGGGATGGTGAAGGGGAGGGGTGGTGAAAGGGAGGGGTGGTGAAGGGGAGGGAAGGTGAAGGGGAGGGATGGTGAAGGGGAGGGGTGGTGAAAGGGAGGGGTGGTGAAGGGGAGGGAAGGTGAAGGGGAGGGATGGTGAAGGGGAGGGATGGTGGGGGTTGAGGTGGGGTGCGGGGGGAAATGGGAAGCAGACCGGGAGGTGGGCAGGGGGTGGGCGCGCTGCGGGTTCCCTGGTTAAGTGGAAAAGCCGAGACGCGTCTGTTGTGGTCAGCGATGCCCGAGGTGAGCCCGGTGGAGGCAGAGGGGGTCACCCACCCAGCGCAGGAGCTCGGAATATGCTCGGGGGGTGATTTTCTTTCTTTTCGAACTCCTTCACGGGATGTTGGCACGAGGCTCGGAGCCCGTCACTGCAGGCGGCGGCGGGATAGGTTGAGAGAGCGGCAAAGGTACAAGGGGCACCACAGAACGGCCTCCTCCTGCGACCCCTTTCCCCCCCCTGCCCCAACCCCCTACCCCACCACCACCCCCCCCCAGGAGCTCGCCGTCCGTCCCGTCCCGGCCTATCCCGAACCCGGCGACAGGGGCAAATCCAGTCCCGCCGGAGAGGGATCCGGGAGCAGCGGGTAACTTGGGGAAGCCGCCGCGCCGCGTCGTGTTCTCCGTCTCACGCAACGCGGGGCCCACCGGGCCTGAGACTGGCGCTCGGTGGTGTGACGGCGGGTGAGCTGCTCCGAGCAGCCTACCTGGTGAGAGGGGCTACCACACCGCCCCCCCCGACCCCCACACCTTCCCTGACACCCTCAATCATCCAACAGGGCACGGGACCCTCACCCCACATCTCGTTTGGCCCGTCTACCCTTGGCCTGACTTTCAGGGAAAGACGTTTCTCCTCGTCTCAGTCCTAAATGGTCATCCCCCACCCCCCCACCCCCGGTATCCTGAGACTGTGACCCCCCCCTTGTTCTAGACTCCACCCCCGACCCCAAGACAGAGGAAACATCATCCCCGCGCGTCCGGTCTGTCCCTCCCTGGTCAGGATTTTACACGTTTCAATCAGGTCCCCCCCTCTCGTTCCTCTAAACTCCAGCGTGTACAGGCCCCGGTCGGCCTCGTCTTCCCATCGCACGACAGTCCTGCCTCCCCCCAGCCCCGGTATCGACCTGGTGGACCTCCCTCTGTGGCGGGTAGGTCCTTCCCTCAGGTAGGGAGACCAGGGCAGGTTGCGATTGCCGACGAGTCACGACCGAGGCAAGAGGCTGGCGAGGCGGAGGGAAGCCAGAAATCTAGGTTTTCCCCCACGTGCTGTAGAGTTCCAGGCGCTGAGTGGGCCCGTCTGCCCGTCGACAGGCTCGTTGCCTATTCAGGCCTGGGGGAGGCCGGGAAGGAGGCTTGCCCGCTCCCCCCCTGACCCACAAACAGCGCTTTGACTTCTTCCCCAAGGTGGTCCTCGACTGGCTGCACCTCACGTAGCTCCCGAGGTCCGAGCTGAATCTGCAACCTTAAGCCACCTCTTTGGCGCATCTAGCAACTCAATATAATTCAACAGGGGTCCTAGTTTCTATGCTTCTATCGTCAACGTGAAATTCCAAAACTACCACCAACCCCATCCCCCAGCTCATCTAATTCTAGCCCCCCTTGCGCATCCCCGATTTTGATCGTGGATGGTACACACACACTGCTGCCCCAGCTATTCACAATATATATTCACGATTTAGGTGAGGGAGCTTAAATGCAACATCTCCAGATTTGCGGGTGACACAAAGCTGGGTGGGAGGGGTGAGCTGTGAGGAGGATGCAGAGATGCTTCAGGGTGATTTGGACAAGCTGAGCGAGTGGGAAAATGCATGGCAGACGCAGTATAATGTGGATAAATGTGAGGGTATCCACTTTGGTAGCAAAAACAGGAAGGCAGATTATGATCTGAGTGGCTATAAATCGAGAGAGGGGAATGTGCAACGAGACCTGGGTGGTCCTCGTACACCAGTCGCTGAAGGTAAGCATTGCAGGTGCAGCAGGCGGTAAAGAAGGCAAATGGTATGTTTGCCTTCATAGCCAGAGGATTCGAGTACAGGAACAGGGATGTCTTGCTGCAATTGTACAGGGGCCTTGGTGAGACCACACCTGGAATATTGTGTGCGGTTTTGGTCTCCTTATCTGAAGAAGGATGTTCTTGCTATAGAGGGAGCGCAGCGACTGATTCCTGGGATGTCGGGACTGACACGTGAGGAGAGATTGAAGATTATAATTCGCTGGAGTTCAGAAGAATGAGGGGGGATCTCATAGAAACCTATAAAATTCTAACAGGACTAGACAGGGTAGATGCAGGAAGGATGTTCCCGATGGTGGGGGGAGTCCAGAACCAGGGGGTCACAGTCTGAGGATACGGGGTAGACCATTTAGGACTGAGATGAGGAGAAATTTCTTCACCCAGAGAGCGGTGAGCCTGTGGAATTCGCTACCACAGAAAGTAGTTGAGGCCAAAACATTGTATGTTTTCAAGGAGTTAGATGTCGCTCTTGGAAGGGGCGAGAGGGATCAAAGGGTATGGGGAGAAAGCAGGGAGCAGGCTATTGAGTTGGATGATCAACCATGATCGTAATGAATGGCGGAGCAGGCTTGAAGGGCCGAATGGCCTACTCCTGCTCCTAGTTTCGATGCTTCTATCATCAACGTGAAATTCAAAAACCGCCATCAACCCCATCCCCCCGCTCATCTAATTCTAGCCCCTCTTGCGCATCCCCGATTTTGATCGTGGATGGTACACACACTGCTGCCCCTGTGCGTCGGTGGTGGTGGTGGTGGAGGGAGTGAATGTTGGTGGATGGGGTGCCCCATCGAGCGGGGGCTGCTTTGTCCTGGACGGTGTCGAGCTTCTCGAGTGTTGTGGGAGCCGCACTCATCCAGGCAAGTGGGGAGCGTTCCATCACACTCCTGACTTGTGCCCTTGTCGATGGTGGACAGGCTTTGCGGGGGGGAGTCAGGAGGTGAGTGACTCTCCACAGGATTCCCAGCCTCTGACCTGCTCTTGTAGCCGCAGTATTTATATGGCTGGTCCCAGTTCAGTTTCTGGTCAATGGTAACCCCCAGGATGTTGATAGTGGGGGGGATTCAGCGATGGTGATGCCATTGAACGTCAAGGGGGCGATGGTTGGATTCTCTCTTGTTGGAGATGGTCATTGCCTGGCACTCGTGTGTGTGGCGCGAATGTTACTTGCCACTGGTCAGCCCTGAGCCTGGACATCGTCCGGGTCTTGCTGCATTTGGACACGGGGCTGCTTCAGTATCTGAGGAGTCGCGAATGGTGCTGAACATTGTGCAATCATCAGTGAACATCCCCACACTTCCGACCTTACGATGGGGAGTGGGGGGGGAGGGTGAAAGATGTAAATAAAAATAGTTCAGACCGGACAAACAATTTTGAAAAACATTTTTTTTTAGTTTCAATGCATTTTTTAAAAATCAGCACGTCGCTTGGTTACAGCAGGGCGGGGTCCAGTCCGCTCACTGCTTTCTCTCAGCGTTAACAGCTGGGAGGAGGGCAGAACTATCGAGGTGTACACAAGGGAGCGAGTTTCCTGGCGACAAAGTAACATGATTTTCACGTCGCACTGAGATAACTATGGATTCAGCAATTACTCAAACACTCCCAGGACAGGTACAGCACAGGGTTAGATACAGAGTAAAGCTCCCTCTACACCGTCCCCATCAAACACTCCCAGGACAGGTACAGCACGGGGTTAGATACAGAGTAAAGCTCCCTCTACACCGTCCCCATCAAACACTCCCAGGACAGGCACAGCACGGGGTTAGATACAGAGTAAAGCTCCCTCTACACTGTCCCCATCAAACACTCCCAGGACAGGTACAGCACGGGGTTAGATACAGAGTAAAGCTCCCTCTACACCGTCCCCATCAAACACTCCCAGGACAGGTACAGCACGGGGTTAGATACAGAGTAAAGCTCCCTCTACACTGTCCCCATCAAACACTCCCAGGACAGGTACAGCACGGGGTTAGATACAGAGTAAAGCTCCCTCTACACCGTCCCCATCAAACACTCCCAGGACAGGGACAGCACGGGGTAAGATACAGAGTAAAGCTCCCTCTACACCGTCCTCATCAAACACTCCCAGGACAGGTACAGCACGGGGTTAGATACAGAGTAAAGCTCCCTCTACACCGTCCCCATCAAACACTCCCAGGACAGGTACAGCACGGGGTTAGATACAGAGTAAAGCTCCCTCTACACTGTCCCCATCAAACACTCCCAGGACAGGTACAGCATGGGGTTAGATACAGGGTAAAGCTCGCTCTACACTGTCCCCATCAAACACTCCCAGGACAGGTACAGCACAGGGTTAGATACAGAGTAAAGCTCCCTCTACACTGTCCCCATCAAACACTCCCAGGACAGGTACAGCACGGGGTTAGATACAGAGTAAAGCTCCCTCTACACCGTCCCCATCAAACACTCCCAGGACAGGTACAGCACGGGGTTAGATACAGAGTAAAGCTCCCTCTACACCGTCCCCATCAAACACTCCCAGGACAGGTACAGCACGGGGTTAGATACAGAGTAAAGCTCCCTCTACACTGTCCCCATCAAACACTCCCAGGACAGGTACAGCACGGGGTTA
>NW_027599754.1:0-5000 GCF_964194155.1 Cetorhinus maximus
TCCTACCGTCCAGGAGGCCCCAAAGCCCGCAAAACGCCATTTTGCCCTTTCCTCATCGGGACTTCCGAGGGGAACTCATTAACCAGCTCCAGGAGTGGCATGCCAGAAAATGCAACTTGACCCGTCGCCGGGCAGATTCGCTACTCTCTGCGGGAATACCCCCACCGGGTGCCGGGTAAAGGCCTCGGATCTGACCTCATGGACTTCCGTCTGTGCACGGATTTTGCTCTCGCGGGCCCAAGAGCCACTTTGCCCGGCCTGCCAATGCAACCCGAGGTCCATTGTCCTCATTGGTTAACCATTTCTCGTGAAAACACTTTGCCTCTCTGCCAGAGACGAAGTCCAATTGGTTAACCATTTCTCGTGAAAACACTTTGTCTCTCCGCCAGAGACTAAGTCCAATTGGTTAACCATTTCTCAGGGGCTCACCGAGGGCAATCTGTAACGTCTCGCGGGCCCGGGGGCCCCTTTGCACGGCCTGCCAATGCAATCCGAGGCGCACTGTCCTTCGTTTGGTTAACCATTTCTCAGGGGCACACCGAGGGCACCCTGCATTGTCTCGCGGGCCGGAGGCCACTTTGCACGGCCTGCCAATGCAATCCGAGGTGCTTCGTCCTTGGCCGCCTTCCCGGCCGGCTTCGGGACGTTTCCGGGGCTCTCACCGGGGCAAATCCGGTCCCCCGGGCGATTAGGAGGCCTCCCCGGGCAGGCCCGGGCTTCAGGCCGCCGCTTTTCCATCCCGGCCGAAAGAGGCGAAAAATGCCGAAAATGGCCAAAAATGGCCGCCGGCAGGGCCTGTCGGTCGGTTTGGCGGCAGCCTGGGTCGGTCCCTGCAGACCTGGAGGCTCGAGAAGGTTTTTGGCGATGTCGACCGATTCTCGATTTGCCACCTCCTACTATTCTGCAGGTACCCCGCCAACCTCCCCTGCCGACAATTCCAACCGTAAGGTCGGGCGGTAGTCCTACCGACGAAGAGGCCCCAAAGCCCGCAAAACGCCATTTTGCCCTTTCCTCATCGGGACTTCCGAGGGGAACTCATGAACCAGCTCCAGGAGTGGCATGCCAGAAATTGCAACTTGACCCGTCGCCGGGCGCACTCGCTGCTCTTTGCGGGAATACCCCCACCGGGCGCCGGGTAAGAGCCTCGGATCTGACCTCATGGGCTTCCGTCCTCGCACGGATTTTGCTCTCCCGGGCCCAGGGGCCACTTTCCCCGGCCTTGCGAAGGCAATCGGAGGTGCTTCGCCCTCGAAACCGCCTTCCCGGCCGGCTTCGGGACGTTTCCGGGGCAAATCCGGTCCCGCGGGCGAAGGGGAGCCTTCCCCGGGCACGCCCGGGCTTCAGGCCGCCGCTTTCCGTGACCTACCGAAAGACGCGAAAAATGCCGAAAATGGCCAAAAATGGCCGCCCGGCACGGCCTCGCGGTCGGTTTGGGGGCAGCCTGGGTCGGTCCCTGCAGACCTGGAGGCTCGAGAAGGCACTTGGCGATGTCGACCGATTCTCGATTTGCCACCTCCTACTATTCTGCAGGTACCCCGCCAACCTCCCCAGCCAACAAATCGCAAATGCCGATCGGCGGGTGACCGTCCGGTAGTCATGCCGACGAAGAGGCACCTAGGCCCCGCAAACGCTTCCAAATCCGACCCCATCCCGGACCGGTTCTTTTTTAAAAAAGGCTCCCAGGATTCCGGATTTTTTCCTGCCGCACTCGGGACCACCCGACGGACACGAAACCGGGAACCTTTCCCCGGTCCGACCCTCCTCGGCCCGGCCAGCCGACGCCGAAGCGGCCGACTGGTTAATGATTTCACCCTGCTCCGACGTGACGCGTTTTCCAACCGCGCATGCGCGGCTCTGCCACCCGAACCGCCCCCTCACGTGGGGGCTCTGGGTCCGCCCCCCGGCAGCCATTTCCTCCTGCCGGTCCGTTATTTTACGCCGTTTTTCGCCCTCCAGCCCTGCCGGAATGCTGCCTGCTCGCTGGTTAACCATTTCGCTCCCTGCACTTCGGCTTCTGCCCTGCTGGGGAAGCCCGCTGCTGCCTCTAACCGTACTCACGGGCGGGCGGCTCTCCTGCGCGGCCTCCGGCCACGCCCCCTCACCTGGTTTGCTGGGAACCCGCCCCCGGCAGCCTGTTACTCGTGCCGGTTCGGTCTTATCGGCCCTTTTTGCACCTTCCCTGCCTGCTGGCATGCTTCGGCTCACCGGTCAACCGGTTCCCCGTTCTCCACTTAGACTTTTGAGCTGCGGGGCTGGTCTGCCGCGAACTGCACCCGTATTACGGGGCGGGCGGCTCTACTGCCCGTACGGCTGCCCTGCCTGTTAACTGGTTAACCGTTTCCCCGTCCACTACTTCGTCCCTGGACCTGCCGGTGTGTTCTGCAGCTAACTGCACCCGTATTACGGGGCGGGACGCTCCGCTTACCGGCCGGCTGCCATGCCTGCTTAACTGGTCAACCATTTACTCACATATACTTAGCCCCTGGAGCTGCTGGGCTGGTCGGCGACCTAACTGCACCCTTGTTGCCGGGAGGTCGGCACTAATTGCCGGCCGGCCGGCTGCCCTGCCTGCTAACTGGTAAACCCTTTACCCACATGTACTTAGCCCCTGGATACTGATGGGCTGTTCTGCACCTAACTGCACCCTGATTAGCGGGCGGGCGGCTTTAATTGCCGGCCGGCTGCTCTGCCTGCTAACTGGTTAACCATTGACCCACATGTACTTAGCCCCTGGAAACAGAGGGGCTGTTCTGCACCTAACTGCACCCTTATTAGCGGGCGGACAGGCGGCCGGCTCTAATTACCGGCCGGCCGGCTGCCCTGCCTGCTAACTGGTTAACCATTTACCCACATGTACTTAGCCCCTGGAAACTGATGGGCTGTTCTGCACCTAACTGCACCCTTATTAGCGGGCGGACAGGCGGCCGGCTCTAATTACCGGCCGGCCGGCTGCCCTGCCTGCTAACTGGTTCACCATTTACCCACATGTCCTTAGCCCCTGGAAGCTGATGGGCTGTTCTGCACCTAACTGCACCCTTATTAGCGGGCGGGCGGCTGTAATTACCGGCCGGCTGCCCTGCCTGCTAACTGGTTAACCATTTACCCACATGTACTTAGCCCCTGGAAACTGATGGGCTGTCCTGCACCTAACTGCACCCTTATTAGCGGGCGGACAGGCGGCCGGCTCTAATTACCGGCCGGCCGGCTGCCCTGCCTTGCTAGCTGGTTAACCATTTACCCACATGTACTTAGCCCCTGGAAACTGATGGGCTGTTCTGCACCTAACTGCACCCTTATTAGTGGGCGGACAGGCGGCCGGCTCTAATTACCGGCCGGCCGGCTGCCCTGCCTGCTAACTGGTTAACCATTTACCCACATGTACTTAGCCCCTGGAAACTGATGGGCTGTCCTGCACCTAACTGCACCCTGATTAGCGGGCGGGCGGCTCTAATTGCCGGCCGGCTGCTCTGCCTGCTAACTGGTTCACCATTGACCCACATGTACTTAGCCCCTGGAAACTGATGGGCTGTCCTGCACCTAACTGCACCCTTATTAGCGGGCGGACAGGCGGCCGGCTGTAATTCCCGGCCGGCTGCGCTGCCTGCTAACTGGTTAACCATTTACCCACATGTACTTAGCCCCTGGAAACTGATGGGCTGTTCTGCAACTCACTGCACCCTTACTGGCGGGCGGACAGGCGGCCGGCTCTAATTACCGGCCGGCCGGCTGCCCTGCCTTGCTAACTGGTTAACCATTTACCCACATGTACTTAGCCCCTGGAAACTGATGGGCTGTTCTGCACCTAACTGCACCCTTATTAGCGGGCGGGCGGCTGTAATTACCGGCCGGCTGCCCTGCCTGCTAACTGGTTAACCTTTTACCCACATGTACTTAGCCCCTGGAAACTGATGGGCTGTTCTGCACCTAACTGCACCCTTACTAGCGGGCGGACAGGCGGCCGGCTCTAATTACCGGCCGGCCGGCTGCCCTGCCTTGCTAACTGGTTAACCATTTACCCACATGTACTTAGCCCCTGGAAACTGATGGGCTGTCCTGCACCTAACTGCACCCTTACTAGCGGGCGGGCGGCTGTAATTAGCGGCCGGCTGCCCTGCCTGCTAACTGGTTCATCATTTACCCACATGTACTTAGCCCCTGGAGCTGCTGGGCTGGTCGGCACCTAACTGCAGCCCTATGGCCGGGAGGTCGGCTCTAATTACCGGCCGGCTGCCCTGCCTGCTAACTGGTTAATCATTTACCCACATGTACTTAGCCCCTGGAGCTGCTGGGCTGGTCGGCACCTAACTGCACCCGTAATGGCCGGGAGGTCGGCTCTAATTACCGGCCGGCTGCCCTGCCTGCTAACTGGTTAACCATTTACCCACATGTACTTAGCCCCTGGAGCTGATGGGCTGTTCTGCACCGAACTGCACCCTGATTAGCGGGCGGGCGGCTCTAATTGCCGGCCGGCTGCCCTGCCTGCTAACTGGTTAACCATTTACCCGCATGTACTTAGCCCCTGGAGCTGCTGGGCTGGCCGGCACCTAACTGCACCCTTATCACCGGGCGGGCGGCTCTAATTACCGGCCGGCCGGCTGCCCTGCCTGCTAACTGGTTCACCATTTACCCACATGTACATAGCCCCTGGAGCTGCTGGGCTGGCCGGCACCTAACTGCACCCTTATCACCGGGCGGGCGGCTCTAATTACCGGCCGGCCGGCTGCCCTGCCTGCTAACTGGTTAACCATTTACCCACATGTACTTAGCCCCTGGAAAATGATGGGCTGTTCTGCACCTATCTGCACCCTGATTAGCGGGCGGGCGGCTCTAATTGCCGGCCGGCTGCTCTGCCTGCTGACTGGTTAACCATTTACCCACATGTCCTTAGCCCCTGGAAGCTGATGGGCTGTTCTGCACCTAACTGCACCCTGATTAGCGGGCGGGCGGCTGTAATTGCCGGCCGGCTGCATTGCCTGCTAACTGGTTAACCATTGACCCAC